>NC_056731.1:850585092-850782592 GCF_019279795.1 Protopterus annectens
ATATTGTAAATAAGTTCTTACATGTTGATTAATTCTTTTTGTACAGAATGTTTAAAGAGTTGAACAGTTGCCTGTTACATGTCTAACTGCATGTTTGTACAGGAGATTCTTAATGCAGACTGTCTCAGAGTCAGCAGATCTTCAGATGATGTCATCGGAATGTGTTCAGATGCTCTGTGTTTACTGTCAGAGATTGAAAAAAAACAGGATGGAACTTTAATAAACAACTGTCTGTTGATTTTTAAAGAATGAAATGAAAATAAAAAACTGGAACAGTTAAGACAGTTAACTGAGTCTATAAAGGAGCCTACTGAAGACAGTTTAAACAGTTGTGTTGAGTTGTTGTTCAGTTCACAGTACAATTGAGTTGTGTTAAGTTGAGTTGAGTTCATAGTTCACAGTTGTACTGAGCGGTGGCTACTCAAAGGACTCACCAAGAACTGTAAGCCTGCCTTTGCTCTGTTGTAATAGTTTAGCTCAGGGACAGTGTTCTTCAGTTAGATAGGAAATTATAGCTAATTAGAGTTTTTCTAAATGTTGGATTTCTATCCTTCAGTATTAATTTCATTTTTCCTGGTGACTGAATTCTGTTTGTTTATTGAAATTACTGTTTTACATTTTTAATCATTTTGCTCATTATTAAATATTTTTATTATCTTACATTGTGGCTGGTCAATTAGTGCATTCTTTAGTGATTTGAGAGTGCTTATACCTGCTTTGATAATTCCAGAGCCACTCTGAAAGCCTGGATGCTTTAGGTCATATGCTACCATTTGTTTTGATATCTAATTTTAATAATCGGACACTCCTTTGAAACGGCATGTAGATGCTCTGATTGGTGTCAGCATTTTACAGTATCATTTGGGGGAAGAGACACAGCTGAAAATCTGTCAGGCTTTCCCAGAAGTCTTTGGATGTGTGAGATTTAATTTAAGTGGGAGTATATCAGACGTCTTAAACTGGGACACATTGCTCTGGAGTGTGTAATAAGGAGTTACATTAGGGGTGGACAGAAGTATTCAGTCTAGTCCCAAGTTACAGAGTGTGCTTCTGTTTTACTCTTAGGAGAAATTGTGAAATATTACTCCTGTTTAAGTGACGGTTTTATATTGGAGTCAGTAGTGAGGACTGAAGTTCCTTAGTTACTGACCCAGGATAGAAAGGGGATGTCACATAATTTGGTGGCAGTTCGGTGGGATATTGACCAGACTTCACATATTCTTGGCAGTTTATTGGGATTTTAATTGCACTTCAGTAGCCTGTGGGTAGTTGTCATTATGGTGTGTACTCTCGACAGTCACAAGGTAAACATACAGAATCTCAGTCCACCACAGTTTTATTTACTTTATTTAGTTAGTCAGGGACAGCAAGCAACAATGTCAGCAAAAGACTATAGTAAGACAGTAAAGAACCAGTTGGCTAAGGAGTGTGAAGCCAGAGGACTGGTGCATGTTAACTTGACTAAGGAAGCAATGATCTCAGCCTTAATTGCAGCTTTAGCTCAGACCAGCCATTTGCAGGATATCCACTTTGGTATTGGGGATGTGCCACCTGACAAGACAGGACAGTTCACCTTTTCTTGGAGGACCTGGGAATTTGTCTAGAAATAAGGAGACTTGAACTGGAGGCTGAGGAGACAGAATGCAATGTCTGGAGGATGAAAAAAGGGAGAAGCAGCTGAAGGCCGAGGAGAGAATACGACATCTTGAACTGGGATCAGCAGAGAGACTGAGGCATTTAGAAGCCAAGGAAAATGAGAGACAGTGCCATCATGAAGTGGAGCTTCTTACCCTTCGAGATGGTCATGGAGGTAATGGGGAAGGGAATAACTGGACCCCAGAAGTCATAAAGGTCAGTTAATGTTTTCCTCAATACAGGGATGGGGGTGACTTTTATAGTTTTATTCATATATTTGAGAAGGCATTTAGACAGTATGATGTTGACCGTGAGCTCTGGGTTTGGCTCCTGCCTCCCTTACTCCATGGCAAAGCTGTTCAGGCCATGTCAAAACTGTCTGATGTAGATTGTTTGAATTATGATAAAGTAAAAAACCTGTAATTTTGATTGTTTAAACTAGCACCTGAAGCTTATAGAAAAAAAGTTTTGTGAACATAGATGCAAAGCAGATGAATGTGTACATGATTATATTGTTGATATAAGAACTTACTTTCACAGATAGGTGAGTGGGTGTCAGGTCACAACTTCTGAGGGAGTGGCAGACCTTTTGGTGAGGGAACAAGTCTTCAGTACTTTGCCTGATGACATGAGAATCTGGTTAGCAGACCGAGAGTATAACTCTGCAGAGGAGTTGAGGAGAAAAGGGGATCTCTACTTACCAAGCAGAGCACCAATGCATAAGAAAGGGATACCTAGCACTGAACATGGACATAAGGAAACCCATAGGGCTCAGTCTAAACCAATCCAATCTAGTACACCAGTAACAGGGGAAACTACTAGTCCAAGTACACAGTTATGGATTAGATGTTTTAAATGTAACCATAGGAGCCACATAGCAGCCAAATGTCCATCGAGGCAAGATGAGAAACAAAAGGTGAGGGAGCCAGCAAGTGGGGATGACAAACTGCCAGTGGTAAGTTGTTTGGAAACAACAGGGGTGCTAAACTATCACCAAACTTTATATCATATTTTAGTAGATGGTAAATAGGTTACTGCTACAAGAGACACAGCTTCTGATATAACTATTGTGAGGCCTGCAGTGGTTAGCCCCATTTGAAATACCTTTGACTAGGGTTCATCTTGACTGGGAGGGTGAAAGAGGAAGCCAGCAGGTATGTGTGTTTGAGGATATTCCTGGAGATGTTCTGATAGGGGATGACTTTGATAATGCAGTACCTTGTGCACATGTAGTGACACTCAGTCAGGCTTCGAGACAGGCATGTAGGTCTGGTAGCCTGGGCGAGACCAAGACAGATCTCATTCCTAAACCTGAGACTGCTGTGGTGGGTGTTTCAGATAAGGCACTATCCTGTAGCAATAAGTCTGAAAGTGAGCTACACCTGATGTTCCCTTTGACATAGTGACTGCAAGGACAGAGGTGAGTTGTAATACCCAGGCTGACAGTGAGGCACAGCTGTCAGAAGTTACTAGGCTTCCTGTGGAAGGGGAGCTGGGGAGGGTCACAAAGGTAGAGTTGAGACGGGCTCAACTTATGGACCCTACATTACAAAGCTTGAGAGAGGTGGCTAAGGAGGCATCTGAGGCTCAAGGAAGAAGGGAGTCTGTATCCTGGAACAATGATTTGTTGTATATAGAGTGGACTCCTGAAGGTGGGCTAGAAGGTGAGGTAATACAGCAGTTGGTAGTGCCTAGACCTTACCATCTGACACTTTTAGCCATAGCACATGACATCACTTTTTCAGGTCATACGGGTATAAAACATACTAAAAGGCAAATTATGCAGAATTTTTATTGGTCTGGATTGCAAAGGATGTGGTAGGATATCATAGGACTTGTGAACAATGCCAACATATTGGCAAGGCAGGGGACAAGGTTAAGGCTCTGTTAATGCCTTTGCCTGTTACTGAAGAGCCATTTCAGAGGGTGGCCATGGATATTGTGGGGACACTGAGTACTCCAAGTTCTACAGGGAAGAAATATATCCTTATGGTAGATTATCCTATCAGATACCCTGAGGTGGTGGCTCTGTCATCTATTGAGGCAGAAAAGGTGGCAAATGCTTTGCTAGAAATTTTCAGCTGGGTGGATTTTCCAAGGGAGATTCTGACTAACTGAGGTGCCAACTTCATGTTAGACCTGCTGACCTGGTTGTGGAAGTGTTGTGGGGTGAAACATCTAAAGACCACCCCCTGTCTTCCCCAGACTAATGGTCTTGTGGAGAGGTTAAACCCTACATTAAAGACTATGCTATGGGCATTTGCAGACCAGTTTTAAAGGGCAAGGTTAACCATTGAACTCAGTAAGTGTCAGGTGGGTATGGCAGAGGTCACTTACTTAGGACACAGAGTGGGGAGTGGTAAGATTAGTCCAGAACCTAAGTGAAAGCTATTCAAGCATGGCCAGTTCCTGTTCCTAAAAAGCAAGTGAGAACATTTCTAGGGACAGAGAGGTACTACAGAACATTTGTGCCCAATTATAGTACAATAGCTGCACCCCTTACTGACCTAACTAGAAAAATAAACTGAATAAAGTAGCGTGGATCACAGATTGTGAGCAGGCATTCCAAAAACTTAAATAGATTTTGGGAGGACCCCCCTGTGTTAGCCAGCCCAGATTACAGCACAGAATTTGATGTGCAAGTAGATGCTTCAAAGTATGGGGTGGGGGTTGTACTTAGCCACGTCTCCTCAGAAGTAGAAGAGCACCCAGTGGAATATCTTAGCTGTAGACTTCAACCTAGGGAAGCATGTTATGCATCTGTGGATAAATAATGTCTAGTCATAAAATAATGTTTAGTCATAGTATTGGCATTGCAGAAGCTGCAGCCCTATCTTTATGGAAGAAAATTCACTGTACTCACAGATCATAACCCTTTAACATGACTAAACAGAGTCAGCAAGCAGAATTCCAAGTTAGAGAGGTGGAGTCTAGGGTTGCAAGCATATGACAGGACAATACAACACTGCAGTGGAGCTAATAATGCTAATGCAGATGGATTGTCCAGGAGAGGAATGGATTGATTTATTCCCAGGCAGACACATTTTTCTCAAGCGTTGTTTTTCAAGGGTCACTTGAAAATCATGCTTGAGTCATGGGGGGGGGGGTGAAGAAGTTAGACATTGTCTTCTGTGCTAGCATGCCTGGCTGAAGCTTTTTACATAATTTCCAATTGACCTGTGTATTATATGCCAGCATGACTAGCTATGATATTGTAAATAAGTTCTTACATGTTGATTAATACTCTTTGTTCAGGATATTTAAAGAGATGAACAGTGCTCTGTTACATATCTAACTGTACATGTCTGTACAGGAGAATCTAAATGTAAATGCAGACTGTCTCAGTCAGCTGATCTTCAGATGATGTCATTGGAATGTGTTCAGATACTTTATGTTTACTGTCAGAGACTGAAAGACAGGATGGAACTTTAATAAACAACTGTTTGTTGATTTTCAAAGAATGAAATGAAAATAAGAACTGGAACAATTAATTTTTATTTATTTATTTTATTTTACATTTGTTTACAGTGTAATGTCCGACTGAGTTGGGAGCCCGTTTTCAGCGAAGACCCATGGAGAAAAGCTCCACACATACAATACAATTTAGACAGTAGACTAAAAACAACATGAATCGATATATATTAGTCAATTTCAAGCTGTACAGACAAGCAATTATAGTATTTGACATTAGAGTGTATATGTATGTAAAGTAAAAACTAGCTAATACTTTAAATGTGGAACTGACAGGAAATTAAAAAATACAGATTGAGTAAGAATTTAAGAAATAGAAAAGGTAGATAGTTTGTAACTAGATAAATTTGTGAGAAGAGTTCTCATGAGTAGAAGAGGGTAGACAAAAGAAATGCAAAAGTGGGAAGAGAGAAAAGACTTCAGGCAAGGGTAGACAGATATTAAGGCAGGAAGAGAGAAAAATCAGTGGTCTGTATGTGGGAAAACAGGTGAGGTGGTGCTGAGTAATAAAAGTTATCTGGGAGAGCAACAGGGGCATAGCCAGTTGCTTATAAGGTGTTCTTTCAGTTTTAGTTTAAAAACAGGATAGGAGGAAGTACTCTATATGTTTAGTGGAAGGGAATTCCAGTACTTAGCTATTTTGTTTGAATAGAGGGAGTCTCTGTGGGTGTTATGAGACTGTGTAATTTTGAGCAGTGGTTTGTTGCTGGACTTGAGGGATCTGCTGCTGACATGTAGTTGGACCAGGGATGAAACTGCAGGGCAGCCATTTGGGTTTTGAATAATTTTGTGGTTGAGGATGAGTTGGTTTAATGTTAAGAAGTTTGGGAGTTTGACCCAATTCAGTTGTTTTAGAGCAATGCAGTGATGAGCTTTATGAGGGAGACTGGTGGCAAACCTAGCTATTTTGTTGTAGCAGGACTGAAGATTTTGGAGGTCAGCTTTGCATAAGTTGATGAAATTTTGTGAACAGTATAAAAGAGTGGATAGAAGGTGAGATCTAGCAGTGACTAGCCTGGCTTGTGGACTTAGATAAAGTTTAACCGTATAGAGAGCGCCGAGTTTAGCATGGACTTTTTTGATTGTTTGGGATATGTGAATATCGAATTTTAGTTAGTCATCTATGGTGATACCTACGAGTTTGGCCTGGTTAGTTGGCTCAATTTTGGTGCCGTTTGTGGATAGAATAGAGGGGGGGGGGGTTGAGAACTGCTTTTGTTAGATTTGTTTGCAAATAATTAACTTAGTCTTTTTAGGGTTAAGAAGGAGTTGGTGGCAAGAAAGGAATGCTTCAGTTTCTAGAAATGTTTTTTGCATCTTGTCTTGGAGTTCTAGGTGGGAGGGGGCTTATATCATAAGTGCTGTGTCATCGGCATACTGCATGATTGAGGCTAGTTGGGCTGCAGACATAAGGTTATTAGTATAAATGATGAAAAGAAGGGGGCCCAGTATGGACCCTTGGTGCACACCAGTACTAACAGTCAGTAGAGGGGAGAGGGGGTGGTCCTATCTAGTTACCTGTTGCCAGTTTGGCAGATAGCTGTGAAACCATGTTAGGGTTGACTGACTGACATTGTAAGTGGCAAGTTTGTTAAGAAGTAGTTGGTGGGAGATAGTGCCAAAAGCTTTTGACATGTCCAGGAAAATTGCAGAGACTAGCTGACCATTGTTCATAAGGTGGTGGATGGTCTTTGTGAATGCTATTAGGACAGTGTTAGTACTATGCTTGGGGTGGAAAACATGCTGGGTGTCTGCTAGAAGATTATTTGATGTAAGGTGGTATAGGAGTTGTTGCTGAATACATTTCTCAAGGATCTTGGCTATGGGAGGGAGGATTGCTATGGGGTGGTAGTTAGCAATTTCTCTAGAGGGGCCGCCATTGTGGAGATGAATGATGTGAGCTATTTTCCAGATGTGGGGCACATATTGTTCAGAGTTGGAGTGATTTATTAGAATTCAGATAGGGTTGGCAATGGATGGGACTGCAATTTTTAGGAACACATTTGGTAGCTGGCTGGCAGCAAGGCAGCAGGGTTTTAGTTTGCTTAGAAGATTTTTTTATGTAGGATGTTTGAATAGGTTGATATGGATTCTGTTGTGCCAGATACTGTGGAGTGGATTGTTAGTGGTGCATGTTGATGGCTTTTTAGAAGGGTGGAGACCGAGTTAATAAAGTATGAGTTGAACTGTGCAGCTATGGGTTCAGAGGTATTTGATGTAGAAGGAGAGAGGGTGGTGAGTCTACCAGGGTAGAGGAGGTAGTTGATTGTCTGCCAACATTTTTGTGGGTTTTGAAGGTGCTTTTGTTGGGAGGATTGGAAGTAGGCTTTTTTATCATGATTTATTTTTTTCTTAGTTTGGTTTCTTAGTTGCTGGTAAGTGGTAAGCATGGTTTTGTGTTTGGAGGATATGTATAGGCCTCTGGCTTTGTCTCTTTGTTTAATTAGTAGTTTAGTATCAGGAGACAGCCATGGGAGTTGTTTTGCTTTGGTGCATGTTTCTCTGGTGGGGGGGCAAGACTATTTAGGATCTCAAGAAATGTATTTTTAAAGAGTTCTTCCGTGAGGTCCAGTTGTAGGTATTTTAAATGTGACCAGTTGCAATTTTATAGTAATTGATTAAATAGGTCGGGGAGAAATATGAGATTAAGACAGTTAACCAAGTCTATAAAAGAGCCTGCTGAAGACAGTTTAAAACAGTTGTGTTGAGTTGTTTAGCTCACAGTACAATTGAGTTGTTGTGTTCAGTGGAGGTGAATTTGCAATTTTGCAATTCACAGTTATACTGAGCAGTGAATACCCAAAGGAGTCACCAAGAACTGTAAGCCTGTCTTTGCTCTGTTGTAATATTTAGTTTAGATCAGGTACAGTGTACTTCAGTTAAATATGAAATTATATCTAATTAGTCAAGAGTTTTTCTAAATGTTGGATTTCTATCCTTCAGCATTAATTTCATTTTTCCTGGTGATTGAATTCTGTTTGTTTATTGAAATTAGTGTTATACATTTTTTAATCATTTTGCTCATTATTAAATATTTTTATTATCTTACATTGTGGCCAGTTAATTAGTGTATTCTGTAGTGATTTGAGAGTGCTTATACCTGCTTTGATAATTCCAGGGCCACTCTGAAAACCTGGCTGCTTTAGGTCATATGCTACCATTTTATTTTGTATCTAATTTTAATAATTGGACACCCCTTTGAAAGAGCATATAGATGCTGTGATTGGTGGCAGCATTTTACCATATCATTTGGGGGAAGGGACACAGCTGGAAATCTGCGTCAGGCTTTCCTAAAAGTCTTTGGATGAGTGAGATTCATTTTATTTAAGTGTAAGTGTATCACAGGTCATAAACTCAGAAACATTGCTCTGAAGTGTATAATGAGGAGTTACATTAAGGATGGACAGAAGTCTACAGTCCAGTCCCAGGTTATAGAGCATGTTCCTGTTGTACTCTTAGGGGAAATTGTGAAATATTACTCCTGTTTTAAGTGATGGTCTTACATTGGAGTCAGTAGTGAGGATTGAAATTCCTTAGTTACTGACCGATGATAGTAAGGGGAAGTCACACATTTGGTGGCAGTTCAGTGGGATATTGACCGGCATCATACATTCAATAAATAATATTGGGTGTCGCACAACCATGGCAAGCAGTGTTGTGCTATGATTAACAGCGAAAACCTTAAAATAACTACTAAGATAGCAGATATCATCTCACTAATCTTGTGGCAGCAGGTGTTAAGTGTAGGGGTGAAGTGCAGATGGTACGACATTCTAATACAGGGTGTGCAAGTTTTGTTTTACTGTTTTGTGATTGAAGATTATAGCAATGAAGTGCAAGATACACTGTTTTTTCTACCTTTTTGTTGTAATAGCTGCAAGTATAGGAGAACCGTATTTATAGTAAATTTGACTTGCCCATTTACACAAGTGCCTGTATACCTAATAAGCTAGACATTAAACTGTTTGCCACTGTTGCGGATCGCTTACTATCATGCAAACACAGTGCCCAGCATTGCGCACCCTCACCTACTGTGTTTGTGCGAAGATAAGTGATGCACATCGTTTTCAAATGTTGCAAATCCAAAATATGCACACTCTCAGTAAGCACAAGACTTGCAAAAGGTGGGAAACAACAGCATATAAACTGCAATTGGCAGGAAATGCTCATTAGAAATTGAGCTTGAACTATGGCAGGCATGTCTGGAGTTGCTGGTGAGGGTGTGCGCTTTCTGGCACAGCACTGGGATCTCCAGGAGTCCAGGATTTTCACAGGACAACTAGTTAGGGAACATGGGCTCAGGTTTCTGCAGCAGGACAATTCCGGCTGAAAATATAAATCAGAAGCCTGGAATAGTGTTGCCAGGGCTTTAACCACTGTGACAGGTATCCCTTGCACAGGTGAGCAATGCAGACATCATTTTGATGACCTCTGGAGGAATCAAGATATCCTTGACCTTTGGATCAGGGAATGTTAGGCAGGGGACACCCCACAGATGTGTGTAAGTATCAATTTAAGTGAGTAATTGTAAGAGTTAAAAGCTAAATATAGTCAAGACTGGTATTCATAATGGTGTTCTGTTTTTTTCCATGGCTTCTGAGGAGAGAGTGTTGAATGTTCTATCCCATGCCGAGTGTCTAGTAAGGATGGAAGAAGCATGTGGTATGTGTGCATCAGAACAGTGCTGTCTAAATAGTATTTTAATAATAATAATTTGTATAGTAATTTTGTAACATTAAAAGTTAAGGCCCACTTAGCTGGTATTTAATAGACATGTATCAAATTGAGCATGCATATCCCAACTGTAACAGAAACTATACATGCCTTAGTCTGTAGCCCAAAGCAATGGTGCCATATTCTCAAATAACAGTGGGCATATGCATCTCTAAACTGTAAAAGGAAATATATGCATGCAGTAGTCTGTAGGACAAAATAACAGTACATTATTGTAGCATAGTCATTGGTTGTGCGTTCAAAAACCACACTTCCCATATATGCAATACTGTTTAGGTTTTCATCATTATTGGAATGTAATCTCATATGTCTATAATAGTGACACAAATTACCTTCTGTGATCTTTAATCAGTATAACTGGAACATGCACATGTGCAATATATGCACACATCAAGGCTTGGTAACTACAATCCTTAAAAGTAAGGGCAAAACTTGTTAGGAGTTTGTTGTGTTAAAGGTAAAGGTAACGGAATAGAGTCAAATAATTGTATCAATGCTTTGTGTGTCACATATGAAGTCACTAATGGTCTCCCTTTTTCTCTCTCACTCTAACCTTTTTCTCTCTTTTGGGGTTTATTTTCTTTTTTTTTTGCGTGTTTACTTTTTTATTTTTTGTTTTTCCCACAGCACAATGGGGTAGGGATCTCCCACGGGATCCACCTATCCCCTCTCCACTGGTTACAGCACAGCTGCCAAGTATGTCTGGTGCAGTACCTGGTAGCACCCCCCTCTGCCACCCCTGCACTACCTGGCCCCTCAGACAGTTCTGCCCTGGAGGATAGACCTGTGACTCCCCTCAGGGAGCAGTGGTGGAGGAGGTGAGTTTATCACCCATCATGAACTGCCAGGGATGGTGTGTAGGACTGTGTACTGCACTGTTAGTGCATGCCTATGCCAGATGGAGCACCTGCACTCCATCCTAGTACAGAGCAGCCGTGGGAGGCACAGATATTGGGCACTGCATCCGGCAGTGCAGTGAGGTGACAGTGATGACAGTCCACTGGGGAAGGACTAGATTCTCACTGTCAACCACCTCAATGAGCATGGGACTGAGATTTCCCATCCCTCTCCCCATCCATGGTGTTCACCTACCTCATGTGTCCTTCACTGTCCCTGTCTCTTAAGTTGTTTGTCTTGTCTGTTGGCAATTACTTCCTCACCTGCCCAGCTTACCACACCCAGATATTCCTACAGCCCTTCCACAACATTCCTCTCTCTCTCAAAATAAGGGCACCTGTCCCACAAAATAAATCATCCCATACATAGCTCTCCATTTCACACACATGGGTTCATGACATGCATGAATCTTTCAAATTCTCGAAACAATTCTCTATATGACAACTTATGTTGTGGTCACCCCTCTTTGCGGGGGTGACAGTCCAAATTCAGCAAAATCTGTATGTTTTATTCTGGAAGAAATGGATATCTGTGGTTCTTTCCGATATCCATCCTGCACATTCCTGCCTTGTTTTCACTTTGTGTATTCCCCTGTTTGCTCCCCATTTCACCACTTTCATGTCTTCCCCATTTCTTTTCTTTAATGAATTATTGCACGATGGTGTGTGATTTTGTGACAGAAATATTGTCATCCAATTTGGACCTCGGAAGCCTATCCTTATCCTTTTCTCTGCGTTTTTTAAGAATTCCGGTAGTCGGATGACTATCCGACGACATTTTATAGTTAAATCGTCTGCCAAAATAATGAAATGCAAAGTCGTACTGACGCTTTATAGTGCGTTGGTTAAATCTAGCACAGAACTGACAACTAGCTATGTCGTGGTCTGGGCCTAGGCAAGGAATACAATAAGAATGAAAGTCCTTATGAGGCATTTGCTTCCCACAAGAAACACAATTATTAACTTTTTCTGACATCGGTCTGGAGCAACAAAAAAAAGGTTTCCCCAATGGGGTACTTAGCTTAATGCTGAAAACTTCGGAACTGAAACTCAAAATCGAAAATCTCAGTAGTCGGCCGACCGGCACTTCTGAACTGCTTCTGCTTTGGGCACCGCGCAGCAAGAAAGACTGATGCTGGACCTAGACTTTGGAATTCTGGCCGACTGAGGGCTGCCTGCAGGCAGGAGAACCCAACAGTGATGACTGCAACAGTGAAACACGATGAATATCTGAATGTATCCATTTTCTATTTTTGGGTGTCTGCTTTCTAGGAAATCTGGTTTTCCCCTGTTTCCACAATGTTGCACTTCATGCAAACAAGATAAGCTTAGCCAAATGTTTTTTCAGGATGCAGCGCATCATGCAAAACTGGAATTAAAAGAAGGCAAATAGAAAAAGATATTAAAACTAAGGAACACATATGCAAAATCTGTAATAGCACAGTAAAAACCTGATAGTACACATCACAAATTTCTACATATGTCAGGATTTGAACCCTCACATCAACACAGCTTCAGAAAACAGGAGGGATGCATTAGCTCTCTTGGCCACAGAAACAGCTTTGCATCAACAAAATGAAAAGTCATTCTTCACACAACCAACTGCATCAGAATGTACACTACTATCAAACCATCAGCTGTGATTTGTACATTTAATTCTGTTTATTATATTGGGACATAGAGCAGTTAGTGATCACACAACCTGTCATAATTATGCTTACAAATATACAGCTCTGTGTTACCTTTCTGTGTTTCTTGATCATTCATCAGTTAGCTAACACATGCAGTGTGTAAGCCATTCTATATCATTGGCCTTAACATGTGAGAGGATGTTAACTGGAAGTAATATGATATGCAGTTGTCAACAAATGAAGTCCAGGTTGGATGACACAAACACACTACTGTTCTTTTGGGAGTAGCATAGTTGAGTTACTGTTATGGCTGGAACAAGGGTACACTCTTTTTTGGAGGGGGAATCAAAGCTCAGCTACTGTACTGACACAAACAAGTATGAAGTCTGAAACTGCAATGTGTATCATCACTTTCTAACTTCTGTCTTTAATGATTTACCAGTACAAAGGTATGGTGCTAAACTGAGGCCATGCGGGCAACATCAGTATTCTTCAGATGTATGACTATGTGAATCTTTCATATCTGAGGCCTACTAATTACTAATGGATAAATATAACTAAGGAAGTGTCTGGTGCCACATGTTAAGGTACTTTCTGTAAAAATCCACCACTATTTACTTGCTTACTGTACCAACTTAGGAAATACAAGGATATGCCATAGTATTATTAAAGAATACACTCTAGGTTCAGGACTTACCTTGCAAATGCAGCAGTTGACACACCTTCAGTTCAGGGCTGACTCTGTCTGATGCAAGCAGTACACAGCCAACAGATGGTGGGGTAAAGATTGTGTGAGTTGCCTGGCATCAATTTTACTATATGTATGGGAGTAGGAGAAAGCTATTAGGTCCCTAGGTGGTCAGTGAATGTGCTATGCATTGTCTCTTAGCCAAAGCAAGGGCATACTGAGCATGCCTATGTCTGCCTACAGGGACAGCAGCTGGGGGTTCCTCCTCTGAGTCCACCTCTGACTGTGGCTGATGACCTAGGTATTGGTGTGGTGATGTGCGTCCCCTCCCCTTGCTGATCCTGCTGCAGCTGTTTCCACAGAATCAGATTGTGCAGCACAGCACATGCTGTGAATATTTGTGTACATGTGCATGGATTATACTGCAGGGCTCCACTGGATTTATCTAGGCATTGGAATTGTGACTTCAGAAGCCCAAACGCATGCGCTATGATGTTTGCAGTTTGAGTGTGTGCCTCATTTTGGCATTCTTCTATGGGTCTGTGTGCACTTCTGATGGGTGTTATCAGCCATGGTTCTGGGACATAGCCAGCATCCCCCAGTAAATGGCCCTGTGGGATGCCCCCTAGCAAACATCTGGTACAGCTGTGATGTGTGCCATATATGGGAATCATGATAACTGCCAGGGTTGCCAGCACACACATTCAAGATAATTCACTGGGCATTAGACACAGCTTGACAGTTTATGGAGTGGTATCCCTTGTGGTTGATGTAGATTCTATCCTGCTCATCAGGTGGTGCCTTAATGTGTACATGAGTGCAATCTATGGCACCCAGTACTTTAGGGTAGAGTGCTATACTGTAAAACAGTTCCATATTGCTGGCCCTCTCTTCAGAACTACAGGGGGAAAATGTGCTCACTGGCATGTATTAGCACAGCATCCAGAAATTGGTGGAGGATCCTGGAGGCTGATGTCTGTGACACACCCATCATGTCCTCACTTGGTCTTTGAAAGGTACCAGTAACTAATATTCTAAGGACTACACATATCTTAGTTTCCACTGGGATGGGTTCCCCTCGGTTGGCTCTGGCTCTGAGTTGAGGGTGGCAGAGCTCACAGAGTTCTTGCACTGTAACCCTGTCCACCCTGTAGTGCCATACAATCTCCAACTCATGTAGCACCTGGAAAGTTACCCTGGGCCTGAGCACTCTTCTCCTTCTCAGCCTAGGCCTGTTGTCAGCAGCACCAGCAACATTGTCTTCAGCCTCTAGCACATGCAAATGTAGAATAACTGCAGCAGCTCCTTTCACTATATCAGTTAAAATTTCCTTGTCTCTGCTCCAATGGTACTGAAGGATAAAGGAAAAATAGGATGTAGGCTACATGGGTACTTTATACATTGTTGAGTAGCTCTACTGTGTTGGATTGGTTGATTAACAATTCACCTGTTTATGCTATAACTTGCATCTAATAAACACACCTGTTACTTCCTCATTAGTGTGCTATGCACATCTATGCACACCTTTGTGCACTTCACATAAATAAGGTAAACATAGGTTATATTGATATTTCCTCCAATCTCAGGATATTGCGCAAATATGGACCATAAAAAGTGAAGGAAAGGTTGCACACCCTGTAGTCGAACTCAGGACCATCTATATTGCAGACCTAATGTTCTGCCACAGGAATAGTTACATAACAACACAGAGAAATTTGCCATTCTTCTGTTTCTCATGGTTGCACTAAGCACCGTATCATGCAAACAATGGCAAAGTAAAGAAAAAAAGAGAACCCAGACAGAGACCACACATTTTAACAAACAAATGAGGATGACACAGAACTTGGGAATTGTGCACTGCTTACTTGCACTTTCACCCATCACAGCCCTAAATATTCACCTCTGCGAGTGTAACCTGACACACTCCCTGATATCAGCATTCACTGTTGCCATGCATTCAACACGAGCACTATGGAAGTGCCTACATGAAGTGAATATCCCTACATGGTTACTCTTTTCTGAGATTCAACAATTCTAATGAGTTTTGACCGCATTTACATCTTCACCATGCTGACAGCCTGGGATCTACATGGTTAGTAAAGTACAGTTGTGTACCTACCATAAATGTAGATGTTCGAATGTATTCACTGTTGCAGTCATTACACTTGGGTTATCCTGTTGGCAGGCGACCCACAGTCAGCCCAAGTTCCAAAGTCTTGGTCCAGCGTCGGTTGCTGTTACCTCTTCCCTGACGTCAGTGCCCCAGGGGTATAAAAGTTGCAACCAACGCCATTTCCTTCAGTTTTTCTTGCCCCAGATGTCAGGTACCCCCAGATAGGAAGGTTGGAAAGATAAAAATATGCCGAAAAACATGCATATAATACTATAAACATTTCCTTCATCTACAAGCAAATACACCACATAGGTAGTATAGAGATGAGACGTACAGAAAAGTCCCAGCAATGAAGAAAGGGGGATGGTGTGTGGGTAACCTGGACTGCAACAGTGAAGACACTTAAGCATCTACATTTATGGTAGGTACACATCTGTACTATGTTCATCGTGTGTCACTGTTGCAGTCATTATACTTGGGTAGAATCCCAAAGCTGAGGTTGGGTGGCTGGGTCTAAATTGGATTTGGAGAGGCTAACAAGCCCTGCAGAACTGCAGTGGCAAAGCCTGCTCTGGATTTAGAGTAGAGAGGTAAGTGGTAGTGCTTGGTGAAAGTGTGCACTGAGCTCCAGGTTGCAGCTTCTAAAATGTCTTTGGTTGGTACTCCTCTATGGAAAGCTGCTGAAGTGGCTGCTGCTCTGGTAGAATGAGGCCTGATGCCCTTAGGCACTGATTTGCCATGCTGTGCATAACAGAAGAGGATGCAGTGTCCTATCCATTTCAAGATTGTCTGCTTTGTAATAGGCTTTCCTTGTGATCCTGCAGCATATGCTACAAACAGTTGCTCAGTTTTTCTGAAAGCTTTTGTTTTGTCCAAGTAGAATCATAGCTGTCTGTGTATATCCAAAGCGTGCAGAAGTCTCTCCCCTTTATTCTGGGGATTTGGGTAAAAAGTAGGTAAATGAATGGTTTGGTTTAAGGCCACATTGGAGACCACTTTTGGCATGAATGTTGGATTTGTCCTAAGAGAAACCCTGTCCTGATGAAAAATGAGGAAAGGTTCCACAGCCATTAATGCCTGTAACTCTGAGACTTTTCTTGCTGAAGTTATTGCTAGGAGCAGAGCAGTTTTCCATGACAAGAATTTTAGATCAGCTGTGCTGGCTGTTTCAAAAGGAGGCAGTGTGAGTTTTTCTAAAACAAAATTGAGGTCCCAAGTAGGTACTAGTGCTCTCCTTGGGGGTCTTATATTTTTTGCCTCTCTGAGGTACTGTCGTAGTAGACGATGTGAAAAAATAGGAGGTTCCGTATTGTAATGAGCTGAAATGGTAGAGGCATGGATTTTAATAGATGAGAAAGATAATCCTTTGTCCAGCATCTAAGTAAGGTATTGTAAACTCTGATGTATATTAGGGACAAGTGGTTCGAGACCTTCTGCATAAGATTTCCTAGTGCTGGGCCTCCTGGCTTCTAAAATGACATCCATAACAGCTTTAGAGAGAGGTGCAGTCTGAGTGGCTACATTATTTGCCATGCTGCCAGGTTTAAGGTTCTGAGTTGACTGTGCAGCATCTGATTGTTTTGTTGTGTCAGAAGATGAGGAATTTGAGGTAGAAGCCAAGCTGGGCCTTGGGACAAACTCTTTAGGATTGGGTACCAGTGATGGCGTGGCCAGTCTGGTGCAATCAGGATCATTTTTGGCCTTTCTTGTCTGACTTTTAGTAGCAACTTGGTGAGAAGAGGCATCAGAGGGAAGGCACAGACTGTCAGGCCTTTCCAGCTGAATGATAGGGCATCCACTTTCCATGCTTGAGAGTGATAAGTTCTTGTGCAAAATTTCTGTATTTGGTAATTGTGAGGGGAGGCAAAAAGATCTATGTCTGGGCAAACCCATTTCCTCGTTATCATGCTGAACACTTGTGGATTTAGCTTCCATTCCTGAGGATCCATGTGATTTCTGCTTAGTTCGTCTGCCAGTGTATTTTTTGTTCCTGGCAGGAATTGTGCCTGCAGATGTACTTGATAGGTCAGTGCTGTGTTCCACAAAGTCATGGCTTGTCTGCATAGGGGGTAGGAATGTGTGCCCCCTTGCTTATGTACCACATAACTGTGGTATTGTCCGTCTTTATTAATAGTTGCCCTGGATGTATTAGGTCCTTGAAAGCTGTCAGGGCATTCTGTACAGCTAGCATCTCTTTTTGATTGATGTGAAGATGCATTTGTTCCTTGGGCTACATTTTCCTGCCATATGTGCCCCCCAGGTATAATCCGATGCATCTGTTGTTATTGTCTGCCTGGCTGTGGGTAAGGTAAAAGGCTGTCCCTTGTTGTGGTGACAGGCCTGGGACCACCATCGAAACTCCTGTTGTAGGCAGGGAATTAAAGTTATGATTATCTCCAGGCTGTGACAATGCTGAGTCCAAACACTTTTTAGATACCATTGTAGTTTCCCTTATATGCAGTTTTGCATATGGAATTAGTAGAATGCAGGATGCCATGAAGCCCAGGGCCTGCAGAATTTTTCTTGCAGGGAGCTGGGTTTTTGTTGCCATCATTTGAAAGTAATGAGTCAGTTGCCTTTGTTTGTCTGGCATGAGATAAGCCATCTGGGCAGTTGTATTTAAGCTTGCACCCAGGAATATTATCTCTTGAGAGGGCAATAGTTTTGATTTCTTTTCGTTTACTGTGTACCCTAGGCAAATTAGTAATCTTTTTACAAACGCCAGATGCTTTAGAAGAATGTCCTTGCTCTCTGCTTGAATAAGGCAGTCGTCCAAGTAGGGATATATTTGAATTCCTTTTCATCTGCAAAATGCAATTACTGGTGCCAGGCATTTTGTGAAGATCCCAGGCGCAGTAGATAAGCCAAAGGGCAGTGCAGAGAATTGGTAATGCATTGAGCCTGCTATGAATCTGAGGTATCTTCTGCAAGCTTGTCTGATTGGGACATGCAGGTATGCCTCCTTGACGTCCAAAGTAACTAGCCAAGCCTTCTTGCCCAGCATGGGCAGAAGTTGCTGTAGTGTTAACATTTTGAATTTTGGAACATCCAGGAAAGTATTTCGGATTGACAGGTCCAGTATTGGTCTCCAGGCCTTGTCCTTTCTGGGTACTAAGAAAAGTCTTGAGTAAAATCCTTGTCCCTGTTCTTGCTGTGGAACTTTTTGAATAGCTCCCATGTCCATAAGAGCAGCAATCTGTTTTTGTGCCTCTGCCCATTGGTTTTGTGGCAGGTCTGGCATACCTTTTGGTTTTGGAAGCGTGTGGAAGTGGAACCTGTAACCCTGAAAAACAATATTCAGCACCCATTGGTCCTGGGTGATCATGTGACAATTATTTGAAAAAAGTGCTAGCTTTCCCCCTAGGGGTGCTGTCAAAAGGTAAGTGCTTGGCATTTGCAGAGGGAAGTCATTGGGACGGTTTCCTTTAAGGTTGTGATTTGTCTTCCCCTCCTTTGGGGGCTGAAGTACCCCATTGTTTAGGTCTGTAGGAGCCTTGGGGCTGAGATCTGCCTCTTGGGTGTCTGTATCTGCCTCTTTGTGGCCTGTCTGACACTGGAAAGGATCAATTTTTTGAAGGCCAGTTTCTGCTAAATCTAGGTGGTTGAACTTGTAAGAAATCTTTCACTGTCTGCATTGACTTTGCTTTATCCTCCATTTTCTTTAACACCTCTTCTGCCTTAATACCAAACAAAGTATCATGCTGTAATGGAGCATCCAATAATTTTACTTTAACATGGTCAGGTAAACTTTGTTCTTTCAACCAAGCATGCTTTTGAATAACACAGCCTGTAATTGCGGCTCTACAAGAAGCCTCTAATGAATCAAAACCACATTGCAGAGTATGCTTTCCCACTTGTTCAACTGCATGCAATAAATCCTGCATTTCCTTACTGTCAGGACTTTCTGTATTTGAAACCATTTTCTGTTTTAACAATGACATGAGGTACTGTTGATATTTAAGCATGTGAAACGGACAATTTAAAGCTCTTAAAGCTAAAGTAGAAGTGTAAACTTTTTTCCCCCATCTGTCCAGAGCTCTGGAATCCCTAACCGTGGGAACAGGATTTTTAGCAGTGGAAGCCTTAACCCCTTTAGGACCCTGAGAAATTGTTTCTGGGTCTGCAGCAGAGTTTTTGTAAAGAAATTTATGAGAGTCAGGGACCCTGTAGTACCTGTCTGGCTTGACTGGTGAAGGGGGTAAAGAATCAGGAGACAGACTGGATTCAGAAAAAACATCATCAACAATATCAAGCACAGGGGGGATAGCCAGGGGCCTGTGCTGAGGCAATAAAAGGAAGTCTCTGAGCCTTTTCTTGGATTCTGAATAATCCTGGCTCTCCCAATGGAAATGCTCCCTCATGGTGTGCAGGGTTTCCCCAAAAGAATAATCCTCAGGCGGAGAGGCTGAAGGTATGGACTCTTCTGCATCAGAGTCCTCATAGGGAGGGAGAGAATATCCCTGATCAGAAGAGGAATCAGAGGAGATGGAAACCTGGTCAGAGGAATCATAATCAGTGTTTTGCCTAGGCCTTTTGTCAGGAGGGGGATGGGAACCCCTGATTAAAGTAATTAGGTCTTCGGCCATTTTAAGCATCTGTTTCTTTGGCATGGATGACTGTTCTGGAGAATGCTGTACTTGTTTCCTTGTCTTTAATGGTGTTTTTGACTTTGCCTTTGCTGCTGTAGTGGGCTTAATTGTAAGCTGTGAAGGTCTGAAAACACCCTCAGAAGCCGATGCCTGCTCAGCGGCTCCGGACCCATCTGAGGGTATAGTTTCAGTAGGTCCAATACCTTGAGTTTCCACAGGCCTTGGTGTCTCCACGTGGCTGTCGGTTACGGCCTGTGGCTCTGAGGTAGTGGGTGTCAGGGGCTGTGAAAGTGCCTCACTGAGAACCGGCGAACCGGCGACTGGCCTAGAAGATGCCTGTCTTTTTCTTTGTCTTTGCGTTTTTTATAAATTCCAGTCGTTGGTTGTTCTGACGGCATTATGTAATTAAACCTTCGGCCAAAATAATGTAAAGCAAAATCAAACGGACATTTAATAGTGCGTTTATTGAATCTAGCACAAAACCGACAACTAGTAACATTGTGGTCAGGGCCTAGGCAAGGAATACAGTAAGAGTGAAACTCCTTATGAGGTATTTTCTTCCCAGAAGAAATACAATTATTAACTTTTACTGACATCGGTCTGGAGCAAGAAAAGTTTCCCCAACGGGGTACTTAGCTTTATTGAAGACTTCGGTTCTGAAACTCAATTTTGAAAATCTCAGGAGTCGGCCGACCGGCACTTGCGAACTGCTTTTGCTTCGGGCACCGTGCAGCAAGAAAGACTGGAGAAAATGGCATCAGTTGCAACTTTTGTACCCCTGGCGCACTGATGTCAGGGAAGAGGCGACAGCAACCGACGCTGGACCAAGACTTTGGAACTCGGGCCTACTGCGGGTCGCCTGCCAGCAGGGTAACCCAAGTTTAATGACTGCAACAGTGAAACACGATGAACATCCATGTAGGCAAAGAAACTGCATGGGAGCCCAGTGTTGTAACAGAGTAATACTGTAATTCATCAGCTACATCCTGCATATGCTTACATTACAGTATTATACTTTGTTTCATGGAGGTTTACACATTTTAGCAGCCTGCATTACTTACAAGTATATTCTCCATTTGGTGGTGGGGGAGAGAAGCTGTATTTATGTCATGGCACTCAAAATGACATTATTATGATTGTTACACTGATTTTAGAGCATCCACTCTGTGTAATTACGTCAGAATAGGTGTAGTGTTACATGTTAAGGTCAGTTTTGTACAAATGTAAGAGCTTTTACTTGCTTTTGTTTCCAGGTAGACTCCTTTCCATTGCTGTAGTCAGAACGCTTTGTAATACGCAGCCAACATGAACATGGAGTCCACACATTTGCTTTAGAGGTTGATGAACTGCTCCATGTTGATTTGCTTCATTAGCAAAAAGTTCAGCTATTTATGCTGTAATTTGCATGCCACAAATGTTTCTGTATCATAGCGTGAGTGTGCTCCACTGTATAGAATTTACTGAATCCAAAACTTTTCACTCCCATGTGTACATGTCACCGTGACGCACACAGTAAAAATTATTGTGCAAGCTTTATTAAATCCCCCTGAATGTTTTTTTCTTTTGTAGACATTATACATATTTGATTTTTGTCTTACCAATTATTCAAGTTAACACTACATAGATTGCTCAAGTCCTGCTTCTCTGAAATATCTCTCCTCCTTAACACATTCCATTTATTTCTATGTAGTTTACTCCTTCCCTTTTCTAAAAATCTCACCTCCAGTTTTATCTCATTTACAATTCTGTTAAAGTTGGTTTTGATTTTCATTTTCATTTCCATTTCCTAGTTATTGCTTATCTGTCAGCCAACAGTATTTAACCTAGAAGGGCCTTACTGTGCCCACGCAATCCAGTTTCTATATCCAGGTCAAAAGAATAATTTCCTTGCTTAAAATAATTTCCTTCCCCGATGTATCTGACAATGTACCCTGTAGGGAATTTCTAAACTACATCAACTAATTACATTGCCAAACAACATGTTCTCAGATACTATTCGCTTTCCTAGCAAACATCTAACAATTGATGTCAACCTGTGGAAAAATTCTATGATGTGTTTTTGGGGTATAAAATTACCTATTACACACACTTCCATGCAAAAATCCTAAATTTTCTAGATTTTGTTGCATGCCTGCATGCCATACAAATATCCTTCCATTGTTTCTTTGTATGTAACATTAACTGTGTATCTCTAAAGCATGCATTCAGTTTTGATAATCCTAAACCACCTTAATCTGTGAGGAGAAACAATTTACCCTGACCATCTTTCCCTCGCAAATAAAGTCCTTCAATTATTTATTAATTATCATCTATAGCTTCTCCTCTGGTTGATAAAAATATGACTGCTTTGTATACAATACTACAGGGGAAAACATTTTCTCTGTTTTACCTTACTATCCATATCCAGTGTTTTATTTTTTAATTGCCTTTTGTTTCGTTTCTTCCCACATATCTTTAGCAGCCATAATAGAATCATTTTAATCCCAGCACCTACATACTTAATGTCATCATGTTCCCATAAATATGGGTACTGCTTAACCAATTCATGTGTGGTAACATAGCATACATGCTATACACCCTTTGTTTTATCTTTGTTTATTTCATATCTCGAAAAAAATTTAAACTGTCACAAAATGTTCTACAACACTGAAATATTCTTTTCTGGATTTAACAAATACAAAATAATATCATTTTAAATAAGGCTATTTTTTCTTGAGTACCATACTAGTTTTATCCTTGATTCTGTGAGTCTCTTATTTTATTTGCCAATGGCTATAAATATAAGACAAATAACAAAGGAATAAGTGTTTCCCCTGCCTGGTTCCTCTATTCAAACCCTGGCAGTCAGAGAGGAACTCTCCCATCTTGATTCTTGCCCTGGCGTTTCATATATCTTCCTAATTAACCCCATTATTCTATCAGTAAACATAAATGCTGTCATTGCCCTTCTCATAAAATCCCATCTAACGCTATTAAATGCCTCCTTTGCATAAACAGTAATCAAAAATAATGGGATCTTCTTACATTCAGTTTCACTTTGGGTCATAATAATTTTCTTAATGTTGTTAAATGATTGTCACCCCTCCAAAAAAAGCATATTAATCCATATCACTTTTGGCAGCACCTAAGCTATTCTCTTAGCTAGTGTAGACACAAATATTTTATACTCATGGCTCAGAATTGAAACCGGTCTATATGAAGCTAGTTTTAACGGTTCTTTTCCTTATTTGAGTAGTACAGCCATCACAGCTTTTCCCCAAGATGCTGGTACTGTTTCTCCTTTTAAAATATTATTAAACAAATCCTTCTAGAACTTTATCACTTTTCCCATCCTAGCTTCCAAATTTCCACAGGAATGCCAACTATTCCTGGAGATTTCCTAGTAAATTGTTTATACAGTCACCATTTTCATCTCATCCTCTCCTATCTTAGATATTAATCTTCCTATAATCCTGTCATATTTAAGTCTTCCATAAATGTTTCCATTTTTATCTTTTTCTTGATTCCCTAATTCCTCTGCTCTATACAAATTTTCATAGAACTTCTGAAATATCTCTAATACTGTTATAGGATGTCTGGTTATTTTCTACTTATAGGCTCCCTTAGCTTGGTAACACCCCATTCTATTTTCTTTTGACTAAGTCATTGTGCTAATAATTTTTGTGCTCTGGGGTTGTTATAAAAATATTTGCTTAACAATGACCTTTCTAAACTTATGTATATTATCAATGTACTTGTTTATTTTTCTTTTACAACTCAACAGCTGTTACTCTTCTTGTTCTGTAAGATTCCCTTTCACCTGCAGTACTTTAACCTTTGATAACCCCGCTAAATAATTCCTATTACTTCTTTCCTGTATCACGTTCTCTCTCATTTCTACAATATCTTTTTCAGTTTCATTTTATCCCCCTGCTTAGTTATCCCTTCTGAAGAAATTTGTACATTTCCTATAAACACTTGAATCATCTGAACTACCTATTCATTAAAATCCTCTCTTTTTAAAAGGCAAGTAGGATAGCACCAATATCTCATTTTTACTTTATTATCCTTCAGTTTTATCTTAGTCTTTATTGGCACATGGTCTGAAATATTTATTGGATATATTTTAAAACTTACAATTAAATACCCATACTTTTGTGAAGTACAGTTTCTGTCCAATCTAGCCCAGTTATTGTATTTTGGAGAATAACAACTACATTATGTAAGGGTTCCCACTAATAATTTCACATCCTCCATTCCAAACATTATCATATATTTCTCTAGAAATCTGCCTTCTTTTGTTACATTTTCCCTTCTTGGTCCCCTTGATACATCTTCACTACTGCATATCAGGTTTCAGTGCTCCACCCATGAATAATATTCTCCGATGGAAGCTAATTACTTCTCCCATGATTTTCTTAAGCTCCTTAAATTGTAGTTTTAGGTGGAATATAAATACATGCCACTGTAGTCCTACCACCTTGCCAATAACCCTTTACTACCCTTGTTGTTTTTTTCTCATCCTCTAGAGCTACTGGAGCCCCTCTTGTAATCAGTATTATTATTTGTTTTTTCCTTTGTCCCTGATACTCTGCAGAATAACCATTTTGGAATTCTTTCTTTTTTCTATCTAAATGTGCCTTCTGTAACATTACTATTTGTACTCTACACTTCTTAATATAATTCAGTATTCTTTGATTCTTGTACATACCTACAATGCCATTCACATTCCATGATATGACTGGTAAGGCAGTCATTCTGATAAGATGCTATTGCTTTCACATATTCTACATGCCGTTTTTTTAATGCATGTTTCCAAGTAACAACTTACATGCATATACTGGTGTTTGTCAGGGTGAATGTAATGTAATTGTAGCTTCTTGTCTGTGTTTAGGCCCATGTCACATTTTCTAGGCTTTCTGTTTTGATAAAGACCTTCAAAAAAAACTATGCACATTTAAATTTTAACCCCACAATCCTTTTTAACTCAACAGACAAACTCAACTATAAACATTTTCCAAAAAGAAAAATCATGCCTGCAGATATGGACAGATATCCCAGACAAACAGCTGCAACCATAGGCTTCACCCATTCCCAAGTTAGATTTAATCAGGCTGACAATGAGTGTTAGACCCTGTGTTGCATTCTGCATCCGCATCATGCTTTCTTATCTCATATCAAATTCCTTCATAGATGTGAAAAACTTGTATATTCTCAATTACCTGAATGACAGACTTAAGAAAAAGTGTACTTAGTTATCATTAAATGAACAGATTTTGCATTGTTACAATTCATACTGAGGTGGTTTTTACTAGTAGGAATGCAATGACTTTTATTCTGTTCAAAGTAACATACTTCATTTATTTTCACTGAGCTACTTGTCATGTCTTTAAGTATTCATTTTCATTTTTCTTTTTACACAAGTATTTCACAGTTCAGTCATTTCTTGAATTATTACCTATGTCTGCAGACTTTTCTTTTGTCAAGTTGTACTAACAGATAAGAAAGCACTTAATTTCAAGTAATTTGTTATACACATATTACTAAGAGAAGAAAATTAACTTTTTAAACTAAAGTATATATACATATTTCTAAGAAAAGGGGGAGTTTCTTTACTTACAGTTTCTTCTTCGCTTTCTTCTTTATCCTTCTAAACATTAATGATAAAGTAGAAAATAATACTTTACAGCCCACGACATATTTAAAATAAGCTACAAACTTTCAGTCTTTTTGCTTCTTCCCTCCACTTTCCAAATATCATCTTATAGATTTATCCTTTCAGAGTTTTTTGCCTCCTTGTTTCCTGCTTTCAGATTCTTGCTGATCCTCTTCTTCATCTTCTTAGTCACCTAACACCAGACTGAGACTGAAACCTTATCTGTTTTTTGGTGAACAGCTGCAAGGCCCTTCTGTGCCCTAGTTTTTCTTCTCCTTTTCCAACTGATTTCTCTTACTTTCTCCAGATTTCTTAGTTGTGGTAGCATAGTGATTAACCAGTAACTGAATTTACCCAAATAAATGTTTTATTTATTTTTCCTGGCTACTTTCCAAATTTTCTGTTTTCACAACAGGATCTTTAATCTACCTGTTCATCAGTGTGCAGCCATCATGGAAGTTCCCAATTTTGAATGACTTATGATTGGTTATGAGGGTGAACCTGCATCCATACAGCAAGTGACAAAAGAGCTTACAACTCTGCAGTCTTTCCAGTGCGTCTTTTTTTTTTAGTTTGTGATTAACTTTTCCTTGTGTTTGGTTAAGCTGTACACTTTTATAATATGGGGATTAATGGTTATGGTGTTGCCTGTCAGTATGGTCCAGAACTTAACTCATTACATCTGAGTGACGCCTCCAGGTGCATCTGCAGTTACCTCCTACTGCTCCTCTAGGCGTCAAATATTGCTTGTTCATATTTGCATTAATAATTCCAAAACCATGCCCTGTACAAGGTATCAGAATATTTTATCTTGAAGCATACATGATGGCAAACACAATTGTATTGATATTTGACCTATGTCAGTGAGTATTTGTTAGAATTGTAAGGTGATAACTTTATTTTTTAAAGGCTCAAGCCACGCCCACTAGGAGTTAAAGGTGCACAATCAAAAGAGCTGTACTGGATGGAATGCAGGACTGACATCACCTATTGAATATCATTGTTTAAGTTGAAGTATGAATAAACTGTTCTGACAACAGACATTCCTTTCACTTTTGCAGGACTTTATCACATGTTTGTCATCAACCAAGGTGTAATTTGCACAGTCAAATGTCTAAGCAGTTCTGTAATGCTGGAAAAATTCTTGATGAATTTAACCCAGAGTTTGTCATTGCCAATAGGCTTGTTGTGGCAGTGAAATCTTTTAGTGGTTGTGTATTTCAATAATTTCTACCTTTTTTTAGTTAGGAGAATTCCTTTATGTGAGAATATAAAACATAAAATTCCATATTGTTTTGAAAGTTTTTACTATCTTTATTGAGTATTAATTCATTTTCTTTAAACATTTTCTGAAGTACTACTTTTAAACATATCATAAACCATTTTTGTTTTGCTAAGCTTAATTAGTCATCACTAAAGAGATCCTGACAGTCAGCATTTATATTAGCACTTGCTGTATTGTTTTGTAAACTTTCTGCAGCTAATTTCCTACTGAAAATTATTAGTGTTTTTCTATCTCTTTATCAAGAAATTATAGTAGATGATGTAATGCTATTGCTTTCGTGGTATAGCTCTTACTGATGGCATCTGGATTTAAGGCCTAATTTGCAGGAAACATTTGTGCTATTCATATCTAAAATGACACTGGGCAGGATTCACGATGGCTTGCACGGAGTCTAAGAGCCATGTAAGACTCCATGCAGCCATCGCAATCCAGGAACAGCCCGAAATCCCGTGTAAGAGAAAGCTAAAACGACTCTTACATGGGCAGGGCGTGGATATGCTAATCACCCCACTTGCAGCCGAAAGGCATGCAAATGAGGTAGATTAGTGATCCACAAAGCTGAAACCAGCCCGTGTAAGAGTCGTGTTAGTTGCAGAAATGTACTCAGTTGACAACTGAGTACGTTACTGCAAATAACACAACGGAGCCATGACAGCTCCAAATAAACTGTGCAAATGTTACAGACAGCATGCCAATGGCCAAATATGTGGCCATTGGCATGGTAAACCGATGCAAACATGAAAAAAAATGTTTTTTTTTTTTTTGGAGATCAGTGATGTTTAAACGCAGCGCAGCCCTGCGCAAACAGGCTGCGCTATATAAAACTGAAAAATGAAGGTTAGAAACCCACAAATGTGGGTTTTATGTAATGCATGGATTTGCAATGCAGGGACTAGCAGACCAAAAACAACATGGCCACCGTCTAGTGGTTGCTAAGGGGGAAGCTGAGTGTAAGACATGTAACTAAGCATTATTAGGCAATCCTATGTAAATGAATGGTAGGATAGCGAATCACACTGTCACATAGCAAATGAGCACAGTCCGTGTAGTGTAAGAGTTAGATAAGGGGGAGTAACAGAGTAGGAGATAGGTGACATCACAGGGGGGAATGTCAGGAAGAAAGCAAGCTCATTGGAGCAAAGTGGTATGTGAAACATATCAATCACACAGCAGAAAAAGAGGAGTGTCAACAGATTAGCATGGGAAAGTCAAGAAATGGAAGGTGTACACTGTGGCCAACACCAAAGTTTCTTGCTGTACGTGCATGTGCGCGCGCTGGGAGGCACGAGTAAGACAGAGTGCATGCGTGTAAGGCAGAGTAAGCATGTAGGAGCCTGTTTAAAGGTCTGTAGACCTGTTTGTGCTGGTGTGCGTGCGTTTTAACCCGAATAAGCAGATTCTAGTCCATGTAAGCATGTGTGCGCGCGCGTGGTATCCACTGTGAGCATGTTTTCACTGGTATGCGCGCTGCTCCCCCTGAGGAAACAGAGGAAAAGGAAGCAGAAGAAATAGTAGGAAACTAGCAGGGAATACCTGTAGAGGTAGCAGGTGAAAACAATTAGAAGCAGGCAATTACACAGGCAGAATACAAGCCCAGCCCAGCACTTAAAACACTGCAAACAGCATTGCAGTATGTTTCTCTCAAGAGATACTGCAAGACAGGAGTAAGCTAGTAGAAGTGATAACTGAAAAAGCTGCACTCAGACTAAACATGCTAGGGGCTGCCATAGCTGCCATAAGGAGACATAGGAGACTTGCTGAGGGCGGTGACAATGGAAATGCTGCTAGACAACCCACAGTGAGGAGACGGAGAAGAGTGTACAGGCCCAGGGTCACCTACCAGGGGTTACATGAGCTGGAGATAGTGGAGCACTATAGAGTGGACAGAGACCTCCTGCAGAAAATTGTCGAGCTGTGCAGGCCACGCCTCAGACACAGAACCAACAGAGGGGAACCCATCCCAGTGGAAACCAAGGTATGTGTTGGCCTAAGAATACTAGCAACAGGTACCTTCCAGAGACCAACTGGTGATATGATGGGGATATCACAGGCATCAGCCTCCAGGGTACTGCACCAGTTCCTGGATGCCATGTCAGCACATGTCGGTGATCATGTATATTTCCCCAATACCTGTGAGGTATTGGCCAGCAATATGCGTCTCTTCCAGCAAATAGCGGAATACCCTGAGGTAGTGGGTGCAATAGACTGCATGCACATACGCATCAAAGCACCAGCCAGTGAGCGGGGTAGGGCCTACATTAACCGCAAGGGCTTCCCCTCCATCAACTGCCAGGTCGTGTGTGATGCCCAGGGCATAATAATGAATGTGTGTGCTGGCTGCCCTGGGAGCTACCATGATTCCCATATCTGGCATTTGACGCAGCTCTATCAGACATTTGCCAATGGGGACATCCCACGTGGGCACCTAATGGGGGATGCAGGTTATGCACTGGAGCCGTGGCTGATGACACCCATCAGAAACGCACACACACCTGAACAGGAACGCCATAATGAGGCACATGCACAAACACGTAATGTAATAGAGCGTGTGTTTGGGCTGCTCAAGTCACGGTTCCGGTGTCTGGACACATCTGGTGGAGCCTTGCAGTACTCACCAACTACATGTACCCAAATTGTCATGGTATGTGCTATGCTACATAATATGATCCTGCGAAAACAGCTGCAGCAGGACCAGCATAGGGCCGGGCCAAACAGCCCCCCCACCATTGCCAAGGCCATCACAGGCAGACCGTGACTCAGAGGAAGAACAACCTGAGCCTGCCCCAGTAGGCAGAAGGAGGCGTGCCCAGGATGTCCTGGCCTTGGCAAAGAGGCAACGTGTAGCACATACACTGGCTCAGTAGGAACCCTGGGAATGATTCCCCTCTCTGACTCACTCATATAGTAACAGGGATGCCTAACATGACATAACCTGCTTTCAAACATGTACAGGGAATGTAGTATGTGCATCCAACAGAGGCAGCCCTGCAGCACCACCTGAGGCGTGATTGCCATGTGTTAAGCAATGTAACACCATCTAGTATATGCAAACATGAAGACCCAACCTAACATCTCACCCTCACCAAGCATGATGCCACACTATGAAGACAACAAGATCAAGTACAATAATTGGCTGAGGTATTGCTGTTAGCAAGGGGGAACACATGGCTGACAGCCTGGGCTGACATGCCGAGCAAGACATGATGCGCCACCTGCTAGGGATGGCATGCACCCAGTACACCTGGCTGTGTAGATACTGGCAAAGGCTGCTGTTACCCCCACTGTGCCTGGAATAGGTAAGTCTGGAAACACAAACCCACCAACATAGGTAGCACAAGGGATAATAACCTGGACGTAATGCTACCCAGTGCCAGAAGTCTAACCTGCAAGGTGCATGCAGACCAAACCCACCACAGCATGGAGAAAGGCAATATGTGTTCTGTAACAGAAACCTGGGCAAGGCCCAGAAGAGCACCCTAATACTACCAGGTAATGCCTCATACCATGCTCTGCAGCTCCAAAACATGGAACACACGACAATAGGAGTGTGGCTACCAGTAATTATCAAGAATAACCACACCCCCAGGTTGGTACCACAGCAAGAAGCAGCATGGACTATCCACAGACGAGTAACACTGTCTCAAACTGTGTACCTGTTTGAAGCCTGCTACAGACCCCACACACAAACCCAGGCACCCCAGCCAGCCTTCCTGAAGACACATCAGAGTATGAATGTCCCAACAAATACCAAACAAGGCACACACAAAGTATGACATAGGTGGCAATCCATTATGTATGGAAGAAGTAGTCATGGACATAGGGACACAAGTGGACGGTAACCTGTCATGTGACACACACATTGCCAAGGTGTCCAGGAAGACCTGCTATATTGCCAACCTTAATATGAAAGGATGCACATGTAGAGCTACAGAGGTCACTGTGCCCCCATACCCTTCCCTTATCAGGCCCATACGTGACAAGTATGCCCCAGTTCGCATGTACCTTACCTTACACATGCAGCAGTCAGAAAGACTCCAAATGTACCCCACCAACAGGATAAAAGGTTCAAACATTGGACATCTGCAGCCTGGCTGAAGAAACCACAGCCCAATTCAGAAGCATACTGCACAGTCAGAGGTGATGTATGCCTGATGTACAAGGCCATGCCCAATCCAGAATGAATGGACATGCTCCACTGCAGAAACCCCAAATCCAGCAGACACACCACAGTGAGATATCTGAACCTCTACACATAGATTAATAGGATGTGCTGGAGGGACAGATCCATAACCGAGAGGCTCAGGACACTCTGGAACAGAATCCCAGTCCATGATAGGCCGAGTTCCACACACAAACTCAACAAGAGAAATCCGTTGAAGTGCATGGGAGATAGCAGGTGTACACTGGGGGCCATCCCTGTGTCACATCTAGGAAAGTAAACCCTACGTGGGCATAATATGCACATTGCAAGGGGTGTTGAGACCCACACACAGTCTGTCCATGCTCAGACAAGGCCAGGGCAGATAGCCTAGTATGAACCTATGAACCTATGATGATACAAATTGTGCAGGATACAAAGGATTATTACACAGCTGTCCTACCTGATGGTAGGAACCATGGTGATAATCCACAGATATGCTCTGCAGCACTCTAATATCACAAACAATACACCAAACCCACACACATTGCCAACATCCTACCTAACAGATTCTTTGCAAACTCCCCACCAGCACCTAACTGCCAAATATCTATCCCAGGAGAGTGCTGACCCCCCCGACATTGCAGATGCTGAGGTAACAGCCAGCATCCACAAAGCACAGCACACAGCATCAATGGTACCAGATGTTATCCTTGGTTGTGTCCAACAAGTACTGTAAGAAGAATGGAACAGCAAATAGCATTACTGTGCACTATCAGTCCTACCACAGGATATGTAGCCAAAGAGAGGTGTACAGCAACAGTGGTCCCACACCACAAAGGGGGTGCCTGAATGGATACTGCAAACTATCACCCCTCAACCCCGAATATCTAGGTTGGCAAAGTAATGGAGGGGATGATCATGGATCCCATGAATAACGAGATTGGGTACCTACAGACATTGGACCCTACCCAGTGTGGCTGTCATAGGGCAGATCCTGACCTGTACACATGTCTGACTCATGTGAAACATGCACCAAGCCCAGTGATGTGGGGAATGTCGATCACACAGCCTATCTGGACCTTGCTAAACCCTTCCATACAATACCCTAGTTCGCGGTACAGATAAGCTCACCAGCCTAACTATAAACCCCTATGAAAGTAGATGGGTTGCAAACCAGCTCAAGGACAGAACTGACCTGGCAGACATGCTGTAGCCATGGCAGACTGCAAACCAGGTACAACTGGCATCCCACAAGGCATGGTCTTGGGATCCCTCTCGTATGCTATATATGTCACATAGGTACAGGCCAACATGGAAGGACTCTGTCTGAACAGGTTTGCAGAGGACGACAAACTGGCCACCATATCGGACCCTCCAGCTGACACAAGCAACCTACAAAAGGCACACATAGAAACACACAAGTGGTGCCACAGCCATGTCAACAAGCTAAATGCAGAATAGGGTATAGTCAACCCCTGTGGAAACACAGTACATGGCCAGAAATTACCACATAGGTGTTAACCCAGTAAGTACATCAGGAGCAATAAGAGACCTGGGGACACAAGGTGATAGATATCCTGCATGTGACAACCATGTGTCTGTAGTGGTTACAGAAACATACCATATACCCACCTAATCATGAAGGTAAGCACAGCTTGGTTAGGGTAGGTCAATGTGCCTCTCCAGTCATCCATCAGCAGCCTCACAATTGTGTACAATGGCCCTTCAGGGATGTAACGTAGCAGACACTTGCAGCAACTGGAATGACCACACAAATACCCCACCAGGAGGATCGCAGAGCTGTAACAGATGCCATGTGTCGCCTGAGTAAAGTAACTGCAGCTCCACACAGTGCCATACTGCCTGGCTGGAGGTGAACTGTGCCTGATGTATAGAGCCATGACCAACCTGGTATCAATGGACATTTGGCACCATGTAAACACTGAATGCTGGTGACCAATGCAGCTGACAAGCCTGAACCCCAGCACAGACATAAACAGGACATGCTGTACTGATTGGTCCACAACCCAGAAGCTCACTCCACTCACGACTAAACTCCCACTACAGGATATCCAGGGAGTCCCTCAGTGACTGTCATCCAGAGGAATCATGATGACTGGATGGGAGATGGCAGGTGTACCCTGGATATCACCTGTATGTCATGGGCAGTCAGAGGCACAGCACACTAACCATGACATATGTCATGGCAAACACCAGTAAATGTGTGTTGAAGGACAAACACTCTCTGACTAGCATTACAAATGGACTAGGGCACATGGCCATTGTTTGTCACTGTCCACACAAGTTGTGGAATACATTAACAATGTCGGACAATCATGTACTAAGCTGTCCATATCTGAACAAAATGCAACATGGTCATATCTGCACAACTGGCCCTCAACCAGTCTGGTGTGCTCACTATAAACATTGCAAGCAGTGATAGGACTGGAACCGATTATACTGTCCACCACAGTGAAAGTTTTGCACCAGTACACTATACAACAATACAACTGTTTGGTCAGCAGGAAAGGATGATGACAACTGTATGCAAACTATCCCATGACAACCCTGCAGGCACAGCATAATGCCTGTTAGGTTCAGACACACAGCAGTTGGGCAGTAAGAACACAACCTGATGTCCAACACTCAACTGTACATGTGATATATAGATGGCGTCTACACACAAACAGAAATGTGGTGGTCCACAGATCCAAACATAAGGAAAGGTCACACTGGGCATTATCGCACGCTTAGATAAATGAGATGTGGCAGTCAAGAAGCCATAAAAACTGTGAACTGGGCATGCTCACACACTTAGGCCATGTCACAGTTCAGCAGTTGCACACACATATCTGGCATTTCTATGTGTTAACACAGGAACCTCGCACAATACAGACATCTGCCCAGTGCACACAGTGAAGTTACAACAGAGACATAAGTAAAGTACTGGATCCCACTCATATGCAAACATCTCCCACAGTACACACGTTGTTTATAGAGATAGGGAAGGCTATGACAATAAAGACCCACATACAGTATATGAGCAACAGATACATGCATCTGACAGGTAAACATATGGCCATAGAGTGCAATACCTGACTGTTGTCCCTAGGGAATACAGAAGGCTATCCACAGTGTATTTGGCATCTGCCTCCACAGTACAGTAGGCCACTGTGCCTGTGCAAAGTTAATGCATAGATATGCTCTCCCCCTTACTGATGGATAGTAACAGATGTACATACCTCTTCATCCATAATGATGTCAGCACACTATACATATGTCAGGAGCAGAAATTATATGTAGTAATGTGAATAGCCCGCTCTGCTAATGTGTCTCTCACTAGTGTCATAACAATGTTAGGTAGGGGTTTGAATCCTGCAAGTGCCCAGTGTGTGTGCGACTGTGTATGGGGGAGTAGTGTGTGCAATTCCATATGTATGAGAAATGTCCCTTTTGGCAACTATTACTACACCAAACATGCTGCATATTCCACTGTCTAAACACTGATGATGTCAGCACCCCATAAGTACAGCAGGAGAAAGCAATCCCCCCCGTAATGCAAATAGCGCGCTCTGCTAATGCGTTTCTCACTAGTGTCATAACATAGTTAGGTAGGGGTTTGAATCCTGCAAGTGCCCAGTGTGTGTGTGAATGTGTATGGGGGAGTAGTGTGTGCAGTTCCATGTGTATGAGAAATGTCCATTTTGGCAACTATTACTACACAAAACATGCTGCATATTCCACTGTCTAAACACTGATGATGTCAGCACCCCATAAGTACAGCAGGAGAAAGCAATCCCCCCAGTAATGCAAATAGCATGCTCTGCTAATGCATCTCTCACTAGTGTCATAACCTAGTTAGGTAGGGGGTTTGAATCCTGCAAGTGCCCAGTGTGTGTGTGACTGTGTATGCGGGAGTAGTGTGTGCAATTCTATGTGTATGAGAAATGTCCCTTTTGACAACTATTACTACACAAAACATGCTGCATATTCCACTGTCTAAACACTGATTATGTCAGCACCCTATAAGTACAGCAGGAGAAAGCAATCCCCCCAGTAATGCAAATAGCGCACTCTGCTAATGCATCTCTCACTAGTGTCATAACATAGTTAGGTAGGGGTTTGAATCCTGCAAGTGCCCAGTGTGTGTGTGACTGTGTATGGGGGAGTAGTGTGTGCAATTCCATGTGTAAGAGAAATGTCCCTTTTGGCAACTATTACTACACAAAACATGCTGCATATTCCACTGTCTAAACACTGATGATGTCAGCACCCTATAAGTACAGCAGGAGAAAGCAATCCCCCCAGTAATGCAAATAGCGCACTCTGCTAATGCATCTCTCACTAGTGATCTAACATAGTTAGGTAGGGGTTTGTATCCTACACATGCTATGTGTAATTTTGTCATACAGTTTGTCCATGTGTGTGGGGTGTTGTTCCCAATATTGCACGACATACATTATATCAGTAATGTCAATGCACACATGATGTATGTGTGTGCCACCTACACATATGTACCTGTGAACTGCAAGAGTTCCCATGTCCAAAGCCTGCCTCATGTGAATACATGGAATATGCATCAGACAACTGTATGACTGGGGTGTTCTGTGCAGGGGCTGCATGTGGTATGTGACTATACAGTGTGGGTTGTAGATGGTGTCATCCCACCAGCGAGGGATACATGATTGGTTTGGAGCATATAGTCCACATGTTGGTGATGAACAGGTGCAGCATGTTGTCACCACTTGTGGGAGTGGTAACAAGTTGTTCCATAGCAATGCAGGGAATGAATGATAAGACACCTTCAGATAGGGTCTTGCAGCTGGAATAATGCTCACACTGTATGTTTGGGTAGTTGCAGTACAACCATATAATGGTGTGTGTAGAGACCGTCATATTCCCAGTGTTGTCAGGAAGGCCAAGTGGGTTTCCTGGGTATGGGAGTGTGGTTTGTGCCAGGCTATGAACCTGAAGGCAGTCTAACCCACTGTGTGTTGCACATGGAGAGGCTCTGATGCTTTGCACAGTGCCACCAACCTGGGGGTGTGTGTATCTGAGGTGCCTTTGGATACATCCCCCCCCCTGTTCTGTTTTGGTGCATGTGTAGGGGATGACAAGCATGGTATCAGGAATGACCTGGCACTGATGGTGTGCACCTGGGAGCCTTGTACCAGGAGTCTGTTACTGCACGGATATTGCTGTACCCCATGCTAAGGACAGTTTCCACTGCATGCATCTTGAGGTTTACACTGCTGCTGTTGAATAGCATTACTATTAGTGTCCCATCCCGTGTGATACCTGTGTAGGTGGGTATGTAATGTCAGCCTTGCATACAAAGGCAGTATGTGTGTAGCAACAGCCTTTGCCAATATACAATGGCCCATGGGTGACAGGTGCAAGCTGTCCCAAGCAAAGCAGTGTGGCATGTCCAGCATGTAATCCCACACTGACAGGCATTGGATCCCCTTTGGATGTCACTGAAAGATACGTTAAGTGCAGAAACCGATGATCCTGTCTACATATTGTGGCAGCATTCATGGTGAGGGTGAGATGCTACCGAAAGCCAGGGTCATACCAGCCTGTGTCACAACCTCAGAGAGCCCCTCCATGTCCCCTAACATGTAGTCCAGGGAGGTGCGTCAGAGGTCATACACACTGGCACAGACAATGACTGAGTCATACTGCTACATGCCTTGAAGTGACTGCTTTGCTTGTGTTATGTGGTGGATCATAGTGCCTGATGGGCTACTCAGTGTGACCGTCACCTTGTTCAGCCTGGGAACAGGACCACCGTGTACGTGTCAATAGAGGTACCTCATACAACTGTAGCAGGTGTATTGTCTAGCCTTATGGCCTGACACTGTTTGGCACACAGGCTTTGTGAGCTATGTGTTGCATGTGCTCTGCTCTGGCGTAATGTTTGCTTGTGTGTCTGCTTTGCAGGTGTCAGCTGCTCAGGCAGGATGCTATTCTGAGAGCCCAATAATGTACCTGTGTGTGTCTGTGTTTGGATTGTGGTTGTGGCAGGTCTATGGGAGACTGGTACTGTATTCACTGTAGTATCCCACTCCACCTGACAGGGAATGCCAGTGCTGTGTAAACAGATCTTAGCCCCCAGTTTGGCTATGTGGTTGCATCTCTCACATTTGTTGTACATGTATGGGAAGGGGAGAGGGTTGTCTGTGTACATGAGGCAGCTGTAACATTGCCACATGACTCACAGATTCACCAACTGGACCTGAGAGTAGATCCACAGGTGACCTTTGCACATGCTACCATAGCATTGTGATTCCCATACTAAGTAATGACACATAGGGCCAATGGGGAACAAGGTACTCAAGGTGACTATGTGAGGGTGTAGTGCTCCTGAATTGTCAGTGCTGACATATGTGAATGCTGTCTTGAGCAAATGTGAGGTAAGTCATATGCAATGTGTTACAGGCAAGCTACATGTAAACAGGACAAACAGTGACGTTCTGTCAAGTGACACATGGAAATCAGTACAGTAAGCAACACAGATGTCACTAGGGATCCACAGAGGCACTGTATATCTGCACTGCAGGTGGAATCAGTGTTTCAGGAACATAACAGGCAAACATGCATACAAACAAAACTACAGTCAGCAGGCCTGTATGTAGACTATGCTACAACAAACAAGGTGTACGACTTCCAGTATGTAACAGTGCATATATGCAGGCACTCTAAGCCAGTACCCAGACATTCCCAGGTCAGATGGGCTGGGTCCAGCCGCAACCCCCACAAGTGTATAGACCACGTACCTTCGTAATGTTGAATAACTGGCCTGATACCCAAGTGCTCATACCTGTAATAATACACATGTCAAATAACAGACACTGAGCCCTCACTCAGCAGTTCCAGATGTAGTATGATGTATGCTACCTGTCCTGGCACCACAGTATCCTTGACATGTATGGACACTCTCCCTCCTGTCATAGTTAGTTCTGTGTTTTGGTGCTGTTAATCATGGTATGAGGTGTGACCTTGTAGTGCTAGTGTGCTCTTGTGAGCCCTGAACCTGTTGTGTAGTACTGCACAGATATCAACATCCTGAAACATCTGCATTGCAGAGTCAAGTGTGGACAGCATGCAACTCGCAGTTGACATGGCCATCATTGAGTATCAATATGTACATTGTTGTATCCCCTGTGCTACCTATGTAGGTGGCCATCCCTTCACAGCCTCACCACCAGTATGCAAAGATGTGCAGACAGAACACTGTGGTAATTAGTATGGGTGTACAAAACAATACAATGACATTCATACTGTAACTGCATCAGGCATGCTGGTATATACCCACAATGCTATAATTACACTGTACTGTTGTCAACATCATACTATTACAATACGTCTATGTAGTCACCCTGTGCATCAGCACCATGTTAACCTGTTCCTGCACCGATGTTACAGATTGCAGGAGGTGGCACAGTTTCATCATATGCACAGGGTGTGTACCTGGTATGCCTGAGTCTGCCACTGATACAACCAATTGACATGTCTGTGTGTGTGTGTGTTGGTGAGGGACAGCAGTACAAGATGGGGCAATGTTGATGCAGTTGTGTGCGTGTATGCGGTAGCCCTAGGTGTTATCACTTTGCATGTGTGTATGAATGCACACAGTCCCACCTCATGGCTGCCATATACAGGTGTTTGTGGACAGCCACAGACTGTACCTGCCAGGACATACAGATCACTGTCTGTGGCCACGGACACGGTACCTGTGCCTGGCAGGGGTGCTACGGACCTTATCAGGTACCAAGCCAGACTGGGTACTGTCATCAGAAGCAGGTGTTCGTTGACTGGAGACAGGTCCCTGTTGGGACTGTCCAGCGCCACGTGCACGTGGTCTCCTGGGGCGGTCCGATGACAGCACAGACCCAGCATTGCTGGGGCTGCTGCTGCTAAGCGGCTGTGGCCCTGTTGTCATCCGTGATGGCTGCCAGCTGCTGCTGTTGCTGGCATACGGCCACGTCGACACCTTAACCATCCACCATTGCCCTGGCTCATGGACATATAGTTGTGGAACAGATCTAATGTGTCCCCCCAATGTCTGTCAATAACCTCGGTGAAGTTGCGGATGGCAGCTGCAACATCACACATACTGTCACTCATGGCTATGCGACATGCTCTCAGCTCCCTCAGACCCTGTCTGGTGTACCGTTCCATATGTGACTGTGCCTGCATTACAGCTCGAAACATAGCTGGGGTTGAAAGACCTCTGTGGGCACGTCTGACAGGGGCAGTACGCCCACGGCTTCTCCCACAAGAACCCATGGACGTCTGCCTGTGTGGTACCGTGTCAGGGCCCTGGCCATGGCTGCAGTGTGGGGATGCATGTGCCACCAGTACCACATTACCCTGGTCAATGCCCACTGTATCTGTCCATTACCTAGGGACATTGGTGACAAAGGATGTATTGGCAGGATGACTGTGCGCATTGATGGGGTCGACAGCTGTGTAGTGTCAATTGGCTGACCAATGACAGACCCTGGCACACCTACCTGTGCCATTACACAGGTATCATCATCATTATCCACAGCAGCTGATTCAGGTTCCCTGCTGCATGACACCAGAGCAGCACTAGAACCTGTGGGAGTAAGACAGGAAACACAGTTTACAATGTGTACACAATGCCACCACTGATGCACACATGGGCACATGCACACATGCACACATGGGCACATGCACACATGCACACATGGGCACATGCACACAAGCACAGATACACACATGGGCACATGCACACATGCACACATGCGCACATGGGCACATGCACACATGCACACACCTCAGTATATGAGATATCAACCCACAGACACAAACACACCTGCAATCAAATACATAGCACTACTGCTTCAGCCTATTATTACTATTAGTATACAGAGTAGTGAAGGTAATGGTATTGCACACTCACCAGCGTGGATAGGCTGCCTTGCTGTTACACCAGAGGGACCTGCGGAAAAGAGACATTTATCATCAGTGGGCACAACTGTGCCATTGATACTGTGGGCATAATACAGTTCAGTAGTGCAACAGTTAGCTTCCACAGGTGTACTGCAGATAATGAGGTTATCACTAATGCACAATAATTACCAAGATAACAGCTGCAAATCGAGGACACACCCCACACATGCATAACCTAACAGTGTACAGAATGGTCACTATACACATGGCATGTTACCTGCACGCTCTGTGTCCTGCTGCTGTGTGGCTCCAGCCTCCATCATTACACATGTATGCTGTTGTTGTTGCTGCTGTGCTGGAGCCACAACACTCAGGAGTAGTCCCTCCAGTCTGGTGAGGGGGTATGTCTAGCCACCCCACCACCCGTGGCAAGCTGCTGCCTGTGGATATCCGATGCACGCTGACGGACATTTCTAATTAAATCACTGCAGTGATGGCGTACCTGCTCATATGTCCAGTTATGTGTGCCTATGTCATTTACCCGACAGACCAGGTCTTGCCACAGTGCAGCCCTCTCCTGCTGGTTCTGGCTGGTGTGGGAAAAGAGTACAGCAAAATCCCGCACCAGGCTCTGGTGTATCTCCTCCTCCTCTGCAGTGGAGTAGACTGGGTTCCGCTGGTGAACCATGGCCCTGAAAAGGAGAAGAGAAATATGTCAGCAATATCTGTCAGCAGACTATAGTACACATAATACACATTATACTTGACTGCAGTGATATAACTTAGGCACCATATATAGCATCTGTCTGTCTATTGGGGGATACACATGTACATGACCAGATATCAGTGCTCATCCGACAACTGTGCAACAGTACCTGGCACACTCCATACAACAGACTAGTATACTGCAGCAGTCAACTCACTGTTTCAGGTACAATACACAACCTCACACTGGGGGTTTGAATCAAGGTACTGTATGGGGAACATTATCAGCCAATGCACTGCACACAATGCACGTTACATATTTCACTGGTAATGCACACTACTCTTACTTGCCATAACCCTACCTACACCACAGTGACATACAGGGTAACACAGCACAACATATGGCAATGTAGTATGTGTTGATCGCAATACCACACACACCTGTCTCTGGCCTCACACCAAGGACACACACTACCATGACAGACAGACAGTCATGGTGAGCAACCACACCAGTACACAACATGCACCCAGTCACTAGCACACTCATTCCACCTCACATATTCCATTTGCAATGTGTTAATGGGTGTGCATTGTGTCCTAGGTAGGTAGTGTGCTGTTGGCCCTGGGCCTACAGCAGCATACTGTTATGCTACCCTGCCCCTTGTGACACATGTGTTATGATCATACCTGCTCCTTACAAACAGTTAAACAGGGTGACTCATATGGCATGTTACCTATCAGCATAACATTCAGCAGGGGCATGCCTGACATCTACTCATGGGGAGCCTTGCTTCTTAATTCTGTGTGGTCTACTACATGGTATGTCATATCTGTGGGTAGAGTCCTGTACCTTCACCATGTGCTCTATACTGCAGTGACAAGGACGACAGACATAGGTAATTTGTGTTGTGGATGTTGGAGGTGTTACCATGGTTGGGAGACAACTGTCATGGATGTGACCGAACTATGTATATCCAGCAGTGGTAACCTCTATGTAGGTAGTCTGTGTGTGCTCTGCGGTGTTTGAGTGCATTGACACAGTTACTTGCATATGTCTGTGTCCTTCACCATATCTGTAGCTGTCATGGGAGGTACATACCGTGTAGGACATTGTGGGGTGTGGAGGGGTACAGTGACCTACATGTCCATAGCTGACACACCATGTCCGCTAACACATTCCATGTACAGGTATTACAGGACTAGTGTGCCACTGTGTATATCGATGTGGAGCCTATTGTACACTTGTTGACCCTGTTCCCCCCTGACACATGCAGTGGTGGGCAGGCATGTACATATGTGGTGGTTACTGGTGTCAGTGTTTTTGAATGGGGTATGGTACTCCAGTATCCACACTGGTGTTCACTCCATGCCTATGACACCAGGCACCTGTAGCAAGACAGCTGCACACATGTGCCTCACACAGTCTATATATGTATATATATATGTATATATATGTATTGATATATTTATATCTGTATATGGATATATATCTGTTTGTATATATGTATATATAATATGTATATATAGATGTAGATATATCCATATAGATGTGGGGAGAGAGTGAGAGAGAGACACAGGGTGAGTGTGAGGGGGTGGGACAGAGAGTGAGAGATAGTCATATACAGAAATATCTGTTGTCAGTCAGATCTATCTGTATATGTGTAAGTCTCTACAGATATCTATATATGTATGTGTGTATTACATATATCTGTATGTACATATTCTACCAATCTCGATGTCTGTGCAGTAAGTGAGAACCTGGTTCAAGGCTCCTGAGAGCACACCAGCGGTACCAGGCTATACCCCGTATCATGCATTTTGGCCCCAGGACTCGGGACAAAACAAAAAGGGAGGGGGGGTGTCCATATTCATGGAGGACACACACACCTCCAGGTTAGTGGCAACACATGTAGCATCACAGATCATCCAGGTGCAGATAACCATAGGCAAACCTGCTATACAACTGGTAGCATGTTACAGCCTACCCTCCCAATCTCAGGGACCACAGTCGGCCTTTCTGTAGACATTGGAGGATATGAATGTCCCACCACACACCATCATATTGGGATAGTGTGACTACCCTAACATACACTGGGTGCATTATTCTACCCCAAACACCCTAGCCCAAAGGTTCCCGGAATTCACTATGTCAAATGCAATGGAACAGCTAGTCACCTCTCCCACAACAGGAGATAATATACTAGACCTGATCATCACAAACATGGGGACAATGTGCTACACACTGGAAGTATACCCCTCACTAGTCACATCTGACCACAGACTAATCCCCCTGGATATACATATCCCACCTCCCCCACAACACAACAGACTACAGTGGGAAACCTCTCACATGCCGACTTTACACGTCTAATAACTGAGTTGGTATCCTTAATGCCCACTGGGCCAGTGTAATCCACTTCCCACAATGCAGACACCCTCACATATGCTTCTACAGACATCTCCAAGAATGCATGGATCATGCAATCACAAATGGAACCATGACCCTCTCCACCAAGGACAGGCATTCTGTCTGGTGGACCCCAGCATTGAACAAATTGTATAACAACAGATGGTAGCTACTGCATGGCAGAGCATACTTCCATAGAGCTACAGCATCTCTCATCAGCAGTAGTAGAAAGATAAGTTTTGTCATACAAACATGCAAGGCCAACAATGAGAGGGACATTGCTATGGTCACTACAGATAACTACAAGGCCTTCCTCTGCTATGTTACACACCTGGGTGGGAACCCTCAGTTGTGTTCAAAGTTAGTTCACAGTGACATACGCTACACTGAACACACAGATAATGCCAACAGCCTGGCAGACAGGTTCAGTGCAGGTTTCTCCACTCCCTCACCCACACATGTGGAATTACTTATCCCAGCTGACTGTAACCTCCCTGTCATCTCAGATGTCCAGCTGGGAACCACCCTCAGCGGAGCTGTAAACACAGCATCAATGGGACCCAACAGTACTGCAGGTTGCATGCTACGTGAACTGCAAGAGGAGCTACACATGCACATTACATGCTATTCAGCCATAGCCTTACTACAGCATATGTACCTGGACACTGGCATACAGCAACAGTAGTCCCACTCCACACAGGAGGCACCTCTACAGACCCTGGTAACTACCGCCCCATAAGCTTAACCAGCCTGGTCTGCAACACTATGGAAATGATCATTATGATACCCATACAGAGAGACATTGGGGACTTAGACACTTGATCCCACCCGGTTTGGCTTTGTAGAGGGCAGATCCTGCCTTATGAACCTGGTTGACCTTTTCAAATCAGTCACTATAGCCATTGCTGAGGGCATAGCAGTCCATACAGCCTACCTGGACTTGCCTACAGCATTCAACACAATACCGCAGTCTGCCATCATATACATGATCAACAGCTGACATGTAAATCCATATGTCACATGATGGGTTGCAAACCAGCTAACGGATAAAAACCCTATAGTCAACCTCACTGGTGCCATGTCAGACTCAGAGCCAGTCACATGTGGTGTCCCACAGGGCTCTGTCCTGGGACTGCTCATGTTCGGCATATCATTCTCAGATGTGGAAGCAGACATGGGAGGGTAGTGGCTGACAATGTTTAAAGATGTCTGCATACTAGGCGCCATAGGCGATACACCTGCTGACACATACATCCTACTGACAGGCCTCACGGACACCAACAACTGGTGCCGGAGTCATGGCCTTACACTGCATGCCACGTAATGTATATTCATACCCTTTTGGACGGACAAGGTACCTACATATTATCACATAGACAATAACCCACTGAGTACAGACAAAGTAATCAGAGAACTGGTGACACTGTTCAATGCTGACCTCCCATTTGACACCCACGTTGCCGAAGTGGTTGGATGGACTTCCTACCTTGCCCACCTTATCATGAAGGGATTCACATCCACATCAAAATGGGTCATTGTACCCCTATACTCCTCCCTTATCAGGCCCATGACTGTGTACTATGCCCCATTTGGTATGTACCTCACCTGGCACTTGCAACAGCTAGGGGACCCCATGAGTACATCACCAGGAGGATCTAGGGTCTGCAACAACTATCATATGCTGCCAGACTAACGTAACTCATGCTCTATTCCATAGCATACTGCCTACATAGGGGTGATCTGTGCCTGATGTAGTAGGCCATGTCCAATCTGGTAGTGATGGACATGTTCCACCTCATACAATCCAAATCCATCAGAAGCATGACAGCTATGGATTTAAACCTCAGCAAACATATGAATAGGACATACTGTAGGGACAGATCCATCACTAAGAGGCTTCCCATACTGTGGAACAGGATCCCAGTTCATGTTAGGCAGAGACCCTCACTGACACTCTTAATGTGCATTCTTGACAAGTGGATGGGAGATCATAGGTTTACAGCAGGGGTCTTCTCTGTGTCACTACTAGACAGAGGCACAGTACACTAATGCTATTATGTAGGGGGGTCTTCACTGTATCACTACTATACAGAGGTGCAGGTTTCTAAATCTATTCTATACACTGTCTGCAGATAGCCTAGTACTAAACTATGCCACTGTGAAACTATATCTGTCTATGTATTTCTACATCCCTCTCTATCTATGTATACACATATGCATATTATATATATATATATATATATATATATATATATATATATACATACATATCTCGATATACATACGTATACACATGTTTATTTATATATATATATATATATATATATATATATATATATATATATATATATGTATACTCCTTTTTAGTTCCACATATGTATACACACAGTAACGTACTGCTGAACACCCATTACTGTACTACCTACTTGTACATTGCACTACAACCTACATTGCTATGTGCACATAGCTACCATCACATACATATGTATGTGGAGCCTTCAGTGACAGTTTCAGTATGTCCCCGTCCCTATGCACATCCTCATATACATAGATACAGACCAATAACACATCTGGAGGGTTCACAGTATGTAGAGTATTATAGTAGTACTTTACATTACCTGTGTTTGTCGCAGCTGTTTGTGTAGGCTTGCAGTTGCTTGGCCTGCTGTCTGCCTCTTTGCTTTGTTGTTTCAGGTTTGTTATTTCTTTCTCTTTCTTTTTTTTTTTTCTTTTTTTTTTTTTTTTCTCTCTCTCTACCTCCAGCGGGTGCAATGACAGTATTGCATGTGTGAACTGGGAGTACAGGATGCTTTTGTAGGTATCTGCACATGTCCATGTGATGGCCTCTGCACCAATTGTTAGCCAGCATTTACTAATTGCATGCAGTCTGTTGTGTACTGATTGCAGTTCTCACTATGATTACAGGCCTGTGCTATAAAAAGGTCTGTTAGGTAGGCGTAGCCCTTTCAGATTATCAGGGTGGGGACCATGCTGGTTTGCTGTGGACACTGTTCTGTGTGTGTAAGCGTTGGTATGTCTCTCATATTTCAGGCTGTGTTGTAGACACTGCAATGCATGTTGTTCTGTAAGCTGAGTATTCCTTCCTCCAGTGTCCTGTTCTCCGTGTGTATGTAAACTGACACCTAGGACTAGTAATACTGTGTATATGGGTGTGTGTGCTTTCCTGTGGGGATTGTGGTGTAACTGGTATATAGCAGTGGCTCTTGCAATCTGTTGCTATGGCTTCAATATTTGGCCTTTACATTCACTCCTTGTATGCCTGCTAGGTGTCTTTCCTGTTATGTGTTGCTATGGCTTTCCTATTTTCCATTTACATTCACAGCTTGTAATGCTTGCTAAATCTGTTTGGCCAGCAATTCCCTATGTGTTTGTTGTGGTAGGGTGTTACTGCATGCAGTATGATCTGGCCATGGTGTGGGCCTTGACACTTACAGGGGTATTTGATCATGCTGCTGAGCAGGCCTCAGATACTCTCTGGTGCATCGTTTATCAGCCTCATGGAATGGTAAATAGCAGTGGGTTACTCCAGTGACATATTCTGATACTCTGCAGTTGTGACTGTGTGTTATTTCAAGCATATGTATTAGTATACCATTTGTGCCGTGCAGGTGGTGCATACCTTCAGTCAGTCATAGTTACCATTGTATGTGTAGTTACACCTTTCTGCCTACTGTTAGTACATTTGGCAGGGTGTCAGTGGGGCACAGTTGACATTTGTTTTCACATCAGGGACATCCCTGTAACTCAGTCACAGTTGCTATGTCCGAACTCTTAACTATTCAACTATGGCAGTGCGAGTATGTGTGCGGCTTGCCAGATGCTACTGTGACATTATTACCTAGTAGCTACCAACTAGCATGACTGTTTCTCAGCACACAGTACTATTTTACAAATCCACTAGATTTGACAGTAAATATACATGATATGCTTTGTGTACTAGACTTGTATATTCCCTTTACATTAATTCCTACTATTTTAAGATATATTTCTTTCAGCACAATGTTCTTGTATAGCACTCATGGCTTAGTGGTAAGTCATGCAGACTAGTGTTTCCAAGGTTCTGGGTTCGAGACTGAAGGAGGTATTTTATTTTGCTGCTGAGAAAACTACAGGCCTTGTCATTCAGAGTGACTAAGGCACTTTTAAGCAGTTGTAAGTGGGTTAGCGCTGGTTTGCACAGAGGTCACGCATGCGCATTGCCGCTTAGCTTCGCACACTGCCGCTTAGCTTCGCGCACACCCACTTACTACTGCTTAAAAGTGCTTACTCTTGCGCACACCCGCACTATTTTCTTTGAAAGAAAAGAAAATGGGGAGATAGGAAAGTGGTGAAAAAGGGGTCACAAAGAGGGTAGGACAGTAGGAAAACAAGCTCGGGTTTTGCAGGAGGGATGTAGGAAAGGCCCATAGCTGCCCATTTCTTCGTCGGCAACAGCTGTGCATATGTTTGTAATTTGGTGTGAAATTTGAAACCTTCCCCCCCTGAGAGAGGTGTAAGGACAACAATAATACTTGTTGTACAGCCAATTTTAATTGCCAGTTTACATGTCCAGCAGATATGTATGCAAAATGGGCAGCTATGTATGGGGCGTAATTTTTTTGTGGGTACATAGTGCCCCTTTTTTTTTTTTTTTTTTTCAGGTGAGAGTGGTATGTCAGGTACAGGAAGTCAGTATAGCCGGGGAGGTAGGTTGGGGAGGTTAACAGACAAGACAAACAAGACGCATACAGGGGCGGTGTATGACACATGTGGGGGGGGTTACACAATTGACGGGGACGGATGTTTGGATATCTCGAGCCCATGAGCCCACAGATGGCAACGGTGGAACTGAGATCCCCATCCATGGGCAATTGCCACTGTGCCTTCACTGCCCAGGACGGGGCTGTGCTGGGGGCTGTCTAGGCCAGGCAGCAGGCACGCCCGTGAGTTGTGCCACCCGTGCCTCAATCTGGCGTAGGGGCCCAAGCACAGCATGCCGGATTTCCCTACGCACCACAGTCCGGACACTACGGAGGGTGAGTGGATGTTCTCCTCCGGCCATGCTTGCAGAGGGAGGATGAGCCCCATCCCCTGCAGCGCTTCCACCCGCAGGTGGCACAGGGCCACCGGAGGAGGGTCCGGCCTGGGCACTACTGCCAGGTGCACTTGCCAGCTGAAGTGGGAGAGGTGGGTCTGCTGGAACCCGCCTTCCCTGTCGTCCTATGTTTTGCATTATGTTATGACAGTTTGGGTTAGTAACGTACAATACCATTCACAATTAGTTGTAACAGCATGCATTAGTATTCCCATTAACCAAACACCCATAAATTCAAGCCATTGAACAACAAGCATAACACGTGCATAATTTGAACAGCAATACACATTCCAACAACATGCAGGATTGATTGATGGCAACAGGCCATCAGGTTTGGATGTATGAATAGGGCAGATGCATCAACGTACATGCAAATATGTATGAACCAACAGGACAAATGTCCAGGGGTGTTAATTGTGATTGCACATACCCATTTCACGTGGAATGGATTATTTGTGGTTATAGGGTAGGGTGAAGAAATATTTAACAACTTCAAATACCTATACATATGCTGTACATTTCTACTAGCTGCAGATATATACACACTACAGGTCTGCCTACAGTTTCCTATGTGATAACTACTTCAGGTTGGTGATAGGAATATTACTGCTACATCAATATACATTTCATATTTATTCATACACATTCATATCTGGCTCTGTTCAGCTACATCATCCTGCTACATTTGCTTTATATGGCTATAGACAACTGTGGATGTTTGGCATTTCAGACAACCATACGATCTGCATATTGCAGACTGAGAGCAACATATCCAGAGTTTGGGACACACATTCCAGCTTCAGTACTGTTTTCAACACATGTTGCTGTTTGGTTCTGCCTGTCACATTCATTTCATTCTGTACTGACTAAAGTATACTTTATTCAGGTGTTATTACTACTTTATTGGTGGATTCATACCTCTTTCTCACACTCTCTCACTTGTTTTATTTTTACAATTCAGGATGGTACTTAATTCTAGGCTTTATTGACATGTTTTACCTTTAGTTATAACAATCCTTTCCAACAGTCTCACTTATGTCATGTTTCAAAATTTCAACAGGGATATATTTCACACATGTGTTTTACTCAGCTTCTGCAGCTGTACTTTTCAGCCTGCTGCAGGTTATGTACTATTATATTACAGGTGGGACATATTTAGTTCAGACTTGTTTCATTTTTATGTTTGGATTACAGGCTGCATCACACTTTTGTAATCAAACAATACTTGCAAACTCTCTTACACTATTACTTGCACATTTTATTAATTAGTGACTACACTGCACTCTTTTGCTAACTGTCATACTTATATATTTATTTACAGTTACAGGGAGAGAATTACTGACCTGCCTGGTGGTGCAACCGCACCAGCCTATCGCCACAGGCTCGACGGTTCGCAGAACGGACACCTGCAGCTGTAATATAAATGAAGTAATATTGGAATACACATCTCCATAATATCAGCTAGGTTAATTTCTTACATACATAATTACATGTAACTTACTCAGTAGTGGGGTGTTGGGCATTTGCCGGGCCTCCTGGATCCAACAGTTCAGTTGGTCCTGATTCCGTCTCTTCAGGTCTGCATGGTGGTGACGGACCTGCTCACCAGTCCTTGGTATTCCTGTGGCACTGGTGAGATCATGTGCCAACCGGTCCCACACCTCAGCCCTATATGCTCCCCACAGGACCTGGCCCTGCATGAGTTGGGCCTCATGATTATGGACGAGGAGCCAAACCATATATTTGGACTCCTCAATGCCCCACCGCTGTGCTCGGAAGCAACTACCCTCTCCTACACCTGACATCCTGGCTGCAAGTTGGTTCCACAATCGGTTATGCTGTGTATTCCCGCCTATGGGGCTTATATATGCCATTTTTCCCGCACTTATCTGTGATTGGCCATTTTGGAATTGTATCAGCTTCACAAAACCTGCTTTGTCATGCTCCTCTTTCTATTCATTCCTATATATATGCTATTACTGCATTTCTAAGTACAACTGTCATGGCTTAGTGGTTCAGTACTTTGTCTATGGTGCATGGTATCCTGGGTTCAAACCTGGCCATTGCTTTTTATATTTTATGACTATCTACACAGGCTATGAGGTGTGTCTGTGTAAAGGCAGTTTTGATACAGCTTGCTCAACGTTGCCCGTCAGTTAGCTTGTTGGCGCAGTGCGCAGCTCCGCGCAAATGGATCACGCTGGTTTACATGTGGTTTGGCTGTCAGCACGCATATTACGCTCAACTCAGCTACAGGCACACAGTGTCAGCATGTTAAAAGGCTGCTCAACCCCAGGCACTCATTTTACACCTATTAAACCACTGCTCACCTACGGGCACTCATTTTACACCTGTTGTAACACTGCTCACCTACGGGCACTCATTTTACACCTGTTAAAACACTGCTCACCTACAGGCAGATATCCTCAACTTGTTACACTGTAGCTCAGCTATAGGCACATCTGACATTTTTTTTTTTATTATCTCACATTTCTTCAAAATACATGGCCCATTTCATTACATTTTACATAAAATATAATTTTATATATGTACATATATGTCAGGGAATTGTTTCGTGCTTATTTCACTAAAAATAAAAATTGATGTTGTGGGGGCTCGAACCATGACTGCCTGCTCTTCAGCCAATGTCTCTACCGCTATGCTATTGCTTCTTGGCTTACTTTGCATATTTAGTTCTTATATCCTTTACCACTGACTGCTAACTGTGGCTAAGCACCGGGCACGCCCGCGCAAACGAGCACACTCACGGGCAAACATCTTTACAACTTATAAAAAAAAATATAAGATGTTCATTTATACATTTTATGTTCATAATCTGTGGGGGCATGTGTTGTGTTGTGTTTATTCACATTTACACGGACTCTGTTGTGGGCGTTTACTTTTGGGACTTTTACTCTTCTGGGGGCGTGTCCATTTGCAGGGCTCGCCCTACGGACACGCCCCCTACTGTCTTACATGGACCGTGTTAGCCTTAGGTGTGATTCAGCATGCCCTCACACTGTTTAACTGCAGCCTCCGTGTAAGCCTTGTAACTCTTACACGGAGGCTTCGTGAATCCTGCCCACTGTCTACAAAGGGTATCAGATGTCTATTTCTTTTTTGAGTGTGAGAGAGATGAGTTTTCCATCCTAATGCCCAACACATATTCTAAACTTCTCTGGGTTATTTAGTTTCATTACTTTTGCAACCAGAGAAAACAAGGGTGTAGGGAAGTGACATTTCTTTATGATGTTGTATTTTTTAGGTCTTGGAGATCTTTATTCCAGTTTGGATCTTATATGAAAGGACATTGCTATGTGTGGCTAGCACACAGGTCTCACTGTATTATCGATTTGAAACTTTAAAGTATATGTATACTTTTTACAGCTTGGCTGAACTTGAAAAATTCTATAAACTGATAAATCCAATTTTTTTATCAGTTGTATAATTCTTCTTCTCCTACAAGTTGTGCTAAACAGCAGTGGTATCCTCTTTCCCATTTGTTACTTACTTTATAGTTAGAGCCAATGACAAAGAAAATAAAGGACTCACAAATTCAAGAATATAAAAAGTATGGTAATAAAGCAAAGTTAGCTGTATGTGCAGATGACATTAGTTTTGTACTTACAAAATCCAGAAAAGGACATTTTGGTGCTGTGGAACATATGAAGCAGTTTCACGTTTTGTGTGAAATAAAATTAATAAAGGTAAATAAAGACAATACAAGTAAATTATGTACCCACTTGAAAATTGATACAACACTACCCATACTTATGAGGACATGATAAGATGAAGTATTTAGGCATATGGGTTAAAAGGAATTCTGTTATTGAAGTAAAGAATGTTTGGGAAGAGACTAAACAAAGGACAATTCAAAAACTGAGAAAATGGAAGCTCTTCATTACTGATGTACTTAGTAAGATACAAGTAAAAACATTTTTGCTCACTTTAGTTTTATATACAAGTCGTGCATGTTTTTATCAACCAGAAGTGATGAGATATTGTGGATAATAAAAAGATGAAGGAATTTATTTGGGTGGAAAGAGGGCAAGAGTTAAGCAGGATAAGTTGATTCACACCATAGAACATGGTAGTTTAGGATTACTTGATTTGAATGGATACTTTACAGCCACACAGTTAAGGCTCATATAAATAACACAAGGACAAGGTTATCAATCAAAGTAGAAAGGGTTAATGCCAAAGTAGGTGGGGATGAGAAATAAGGAGAAAGTAGGATCTTGGAAGCAGGTCCGTATGGGGAATAACAACTATATAGAATATATTCATAAAATAGTAGAAATTATTCTAACAACTAAGCCAACACATACATGAAAAAATAAGATTTTGCCAACATAGGGGACTGCACATAGGGGTATAGAGAATAGGCAAGAGGGGGGCAAAATTCACTGGAGAAAATTAACAATTGAACCAATATATTTGGATTAAATAACTACAGATGTATTAGCTTAGTCTAGAAAATGAGATATTTAAAAATGGTGTAATTAGTAGGGAATATAAAATATTGCATGACCACTATACCAATCACAAATGGAAGGTTAGAAGCGAATGAAGACAAAGAGATTAGGAATTTACAAATACATAACAGGAGAACATCTGCATGGCTTCCAACTACGCAACAAAGCCCAGAAGGTTTATGATTTTTCGTTTGAAAGTGTTTGAATGGTATTTTATTCCCCAAGCTGACTTCAAATATTTTTTTCCTCAGGTAGCTATGAAATGCTGGAGGTGAGATGGGAAAGAGAGAGAGGAGTAACTGGGAACATGTTTTGGGAGTGTAACAATTTCCCTACAGAGTATTTTGTCAGAAATGTGGAAGAACCAATGGTTGCAACTAAGGAAACTATTCTTTTGAGCTGGGACACAATAACTGAATTGTCTAACCATAGTACGGCCTAAGTTTTTGCCAAAAATCTATTACAAGAAAATGAAATCAAAATCTAAACCAACTGCAATTCAAGTACAGAATACTGTAAAGGAGAAAAAAAGAACTGGAGGTGGGATCTTTAGAAAGAAGGAGCAAATTACATAGAAATTAATGGAATTTGTTAGAACAGTACTTGCAAAATAATGTTCAGGAAGAAAAGTGATATTTAAGGGAAGGCAAGAACTGAGCAACTGTTTAAATTATGAACTTGGTTGGGCATGTTGCATCTTATTAATAATTATATAAATGATTTTGCTGATTTTTTTTTTCAAAACTGGCTATGTTTCTAACCTCTCATTTACTATATTATTTGCTGAAAGAGTTTATAGGCATGGGTGCATGTTTACTTTTGGATTAATATATCTTTTGTTGAACCTTATCAATTGTGGTTAGTACTGTATTCACATATATTTTAACTGCATTCACATACCTATCCAGATTTTCATTGTTCATGATTTGTTTTGTAGATGTATCTTCACTTTTTAGTTAACTGATCTTATTATCTGTTTTGCTTATGTGTATTATTCAATGGCTTCTTATGGAATTAACCAAATTTGTGTGTGTTACATGTACATTATTTAGTAAAATGTTTATATTTCCCTCAAGAAACCAATGTAGGCTACCTATTATGGTGTAAATCCTCTTGTAGGCTCTCCAAACCCAGTGGAGTGGCTTGTCCTCCTCAGGACAAGTAAAGAGAAAAGGAAAAGCCTTTTTCTTTGAAGTAAGCCACTGTTGAATTCCTGTAGGTATTTTGCATGCAGACAACTAACTGGTGTAGAATGTACATATTCTCAAAATCAAGTAATAAATCACAAAGCAATATTGCTTTTAGCTTTAGATTGTCTGGTTTATTCAAAGTAATGAGCACTTCATCTATCAGATTTCCTCAGATACAATGAAAACACAACTAAGTGGCCTGTCAATCAAACATTAAATAATTTGACAGCCTTCCCTCCCTCCTTCACCAGACTCCTCATTTACATTACCACTCCAAGAACCTGGCAAATACCTTGGATTTCCACATAGAATATAAAATCATTTTTTTATTAAATTAAAAAAGGGTCTAGTAACTGTTAATTTACAAGTTATAGATGTACTTTCAATGATATGAAGCCTATACAGTCTATAACTCAAAATAAATGGCTTTATTCTTTATCTGTCTCAGATATAAGCTGTACAAGGTGAGTGTATTAATTTGCGCAAGTTCTAGTCTTTAGTTCAGTCTCACATCTCTAAGTAATTAAAGAGTCCCATCTTAATGCCTGTGGCCTGTTGTCATGTCTGACAAGTCATTCCCAACATTACTATTTGTTCAACACAGTTTTATTTGCATTTAACTCAAGGTCTTTCAATCTCAGGGATACTTAGCCTATTATCTATCTATCTGTCAAGCTTATTCATCATCTATGTGGCATCTATCTCACTCATCTGTTTCTTCATTCGCATTCTCTTCTAATTTGCCTTCTTTTACATATGATGAGGACCTTCTCTTTAAGCTGCTGCCTTCTCTTGAAAGTAGAAAAGATGTCCTTTGTAGTTGATTTACCCTTCGCTTGTCCCTGTTTTACTTCCAGACTACCCTGTGATCACAATCCATTCTCTTCCTGGCCGTCTCTGATGTTGACTGGGCTATTCAGTTTATTGAGTGCTACCTTTGCGTCTTGAAAAGTGCATGCCTGGCCATATATAAAAATGTTCAGACTTGCTGGGTATAAAAGCTGCACTCAGAGACCCCACTATGTTATATACTTGTATTACAGGAAAGTAAGTACACCTTCTACACCTTTCTTCCCATGCATAATCATTATCTATAAAACTCCTGCAATCTTGAAGCAGCAACTCCTTCCATGGCTTCCAGGCTCCTTGTAGTATTTGTTTCTTTAACTCATAAGGACCTAGTCTCACTCTAACAGGCCTGCAAAATTCTGATCCTATTTGCTCTGGTTGCCATGTGAACCAGTGCACCAGCTCTAGTCGGCTGCCAGCTAGTCTAATACCAGTCCACTGACAGAGCCATTTTTATTTATTTATTTATTTTCCGTTTGTTTACAGGGTTAGTTCGACTGGACACAATGTGACCGTTTTTAGTGGATGCCCGGGGAGAAAAGCTCCAGCTACATAGTAAAAAATTATAAAAAATAATAAAAAAATTATATAAACATAGCTATTTTGTACAAAGAGCATAGAACATATAAAAAGAATAAAATCAAGAGTTTTACAAATAATGCAGCATACAGTGGTTAGAATATTGAGAAACAATTAAACAAGATATTATACAACAAATATATAATTGCTTGAACATAAAATTCAAAAAGAAGTTTCCATTTAACCACTACTGCCTTACACTTCATCCCTTCTTTCTTTTCGGGGATCCATACTAACTTCAAATTCTTCCTTCACAATTTGTCTTCCAGATCATTTTCACCTCTGCCCATTTGAGCATTGCCTCTACTGATACTAGTCATATCCCCCAGTTCCATGTTTTCACTGAAGATATACTAGATGAATGAACATGCTTCGGCTAAGATTGTATCTACTTCTTTCAGTAGTTTATTATGACTGTTCATCTTGTCTTGCAGATGCACATTTCTCCTTTTTTGGGCCAGACTGCTTTGAGGGTTGCTGACTGGTCGAGGTTGTTGTCAATTTCCTCCATCTTTCTGACTTTTTCCAGATATTTGCCCTATTAAAGTGTATCAGTTACAGACAGGCATTTTTCTTACTCCCATAATCCACTTAACCACTTAATATCTTTACTTTCTTCACATTCACAGGGGGAGTGACACTTGTAAGCTATTACTTAGTGGGTTGCCACACTCTGAAGTCTTCACAAAAAATATTGACTTAAATGATCATTTTTTTCTACCCTTCCTCTATATAGATGACATAAAGTTACAAAGTTTACCACTAGAAATTAAATTAGGCTGGAGATCAGACTGTTTACTGATGAAGCAAACAGATTTCTTGCTTAAAGGCTTTTAGCTTGATTGTACAATACTCTTCATTACTGAATCATTAAACTCGGATTGCCAAAAATTCACCATCACATCCCAGCTCCAGACAAAGTGGACAAGGAGTCTCAAGGATAATAGCAACAAGTCAGTCAGGGACATTATGTTCAGCAGCCTAAATATTTTAATAAAATGTTGAACATCTTTTGTGAGTGGTCTCAAATGAAAGTAAACTGAAAAAACTATTAAAAATATTGTAGTTTGCAACCTGACACTTCACTTCTCCATTTTCCAGTTATTCTAAACCAAATTTTGATTCAGATCAATTAAACATTCTACAATGGGATTTTACACTGAACTTGCTGAAAAACACCTTAACAATAAAAAATAAGTTGCCCAAATGTCACACCAGTCAGAGCAGCAGAAAACATACCCTAGTTAGTACTCTGAGGTCATCTAGTTCATTTCCATTTTTAGTTGCTGTAACCAAATGGAGGCTTTTGTTCACTTTCTCATTATCAGTCGGCTTTCAGGAATTCTCAAGCTGGCTTTCCAAGTAGGTATAGAAAGTCCTTCATGAACTTCTTGGTTGGGCACATTGCATCAGCCACTGGATTCAGAGTCACCTGGGTCACAGCCATCCTGCAAACTTCTCTAGTTGATTACAGTGTGCTGGCCAGTGGATGTCTTTCAGAAAGGGATTGGTGAGTGTTTACACACTTGCAAATACACAATAATCACTTCAGCTACCAAAAATATTCTAAACAGATTGCTTCAAAAGTATTAGAATTATCTGCAGTCTGACATTCTACATACAGTATTTAATTTCATGTGCTCTGCAGCCTTAGGAAAGTGGTTCCAGATTATAATTGTGAAGAAATCGACCTTCCTTGCTGGCAATGGTGACAGTTGCCCCACTGTCTCATTATGTGGCACTGAAAATGTTCAGCGATTCCCTTTAAGTAAGGGAAATAACATATAAAGTAAGGCATCCTATATGGAATACGGAATCACTTAATACTATTTCTAATGTTTAAAGCATAATCCTGTTAAGTGTATAAATAGTTTTGTTGACTGTATGAGTTATTTTGTTTCTGTAGCACTTAAACATTCTCTTTTACTTGTTACAGTACTTGCAAGCCTTTTTCTTATCAACTTTTACTGTTCTGCTATGCTGTAGCACAAAGTGGCTCAACTTTACTTGTCTACATCTATAATTTGGTTTATGTGTAAACTCACCCTATGTGTTACCAAGATATCAGATGGAGTCTTTGGTCTAGCCCATGTCCTGGTTATCTGTCAAGTAAATCAAACAAATAAATAAAACACATAATTTAGTGACCATCTTTTGGAAGAGCACAGAATGACTAAGTAACATTATGGTGTAGCTGTAGCAATACTGATTACTGAAAATGGTTCTGCTCAAATCAAATTTCAGTTTGCGTAATCATTTTAGTTCTACTACATCATTATTAACTTTCTGCTACCATTTATGGCCATTACCAAGCCCATCAAATAAAAAGTAATGTAAACCCTCGTTTATGACAAGATAATGTAGTCAGTCATTCGTTTTTCACGTTTATCACATATTGCTTCTTTAGAGCTGCACTAAATTCATTATTTAGTTACTACGTGACAATGTATTTAGTGGAGATTTTCTGCAGCATGTGTTGCCTTGGAATTAACAACATGGAGTTAATAAAAAGCCTACAGCAGAACTATAGGACTGGTCCTTGTTGTCTTTGTGCATTGCGCTTGAAAGTGGATCTATTATCTGTCTGGAAAGGGTAGTCCTAGTAAGTGAAATGAAACTATTCGACTTCTTAGTTTACTTTCACACAGTGCAAGCTGAAAAGGGTGGTGCAACTAGCGCTTCAGATCTAATTCAGCCTAAATGAAATGTGATACAAACTTGCTAAAGCCACCTCTTCACCTCGTTCTGCTTTTTACTCTGAAGCTGCAAGTCCAACGTCATCAACATTTTCACTTTTAGTGGAAGCATCGGTATATCTCCTCCACCCAAGCATGAAACTTAAGCTGTGGCCACTACCTCACGTTACAGAACATTGTAGAACTAACACGTTTCAGTCAAAACTCGATTCTCAAGTGCACCAGACTGCGAACTTACTATCAAAGCAGGGTAAAAGGGTGTGTAGACATATGGGTAAGGCTGTTAGGACACCAGTGTCTTCACAAGCCAACTCGCTTTAGGAGCATGCAGAAAACGTAAAACCAGTAACTGCACATAGAATTAAAATGATCCATGTCACTGCTTAAAAAATCATGCAGAGCAGGGTGGGGTTGACTTTATTATTATTTCAGCACAATATTTATTTGCAAAATTTTCTTTTTGTTGAAGAGTTGTATACTTTTTTTACACTGTACTGTGTATTTAACATTTTGTATCTATAGTCTTGTCGCACCTTACTTGAAACCCCTTTACTTGACTTTTCAACTTCGAGTAACTAAAAAACATTGTAGAGTTTAGTTATTTCAATGTATTTTATATGACCAAATGGCAGAGGACACAGCGACAAATCCAAAGGTTATGAAAGAATTTGTAGTTTTTTTTGTACGTCAAGCCTAGGTTTTCGCTTAAAAACTACAACTTCTGTGGTCCTATTTATAAAGTCTAAACATCTAATTTACCTACTGTTTAACTAAGGCCCTGCCCATGGATGTCTCCTGATGGATTCTCTTCACGTAACAACAGTAAGTACGTTTTTTCACTTTATTCATAACCGTGCTAAATATTAATGAGCGCAGATGAGGGCTCTCACTCAGCCTGCGCCAAATTCTCATTTTCCCCCTTCCATAGAGGTTCGATAATGGCGCTAGCAACAGTTGTTAACTGGGGACGTTGAGTCGCAAAAGTGAAATGGACCAAACCCGAACTGACGGAATGTTGCCAGTTGTGATACAGCGTGCCAGACTATCTGGGGGCATTTTTTGAGTTTGCATGTTTCAGTTTTTATTGCCTTGTAAGCTATGGAGCCCATGCAGGAGGGAACAGGGGAGGAAGCACCAAAGAAAAGGGATGGGGCAGTGGGGTGGACTCTGAAACTAGCAGAAGTATTTGGCTAAAGGGCAAGAACCAGCCTAGTGCTGTAATAAACGGAGACGAAACCATGCCTTCTCGGTTGGTTGGGAAAGAGAGAAGAGTGGCCTCTGCATACCTTCTTTTGCATGTTGCGAACGTTAGTGGGAGTCATAGCAGCAGTACCAACTCTCTTTTACAGAGGAGGAGGATGAAGCGGAATCTTTCAGTTGCCACTGTGGCCACCACCCCCTCGACTGTCGCTGCCACCATCCCTGCTGCCTCTTCATCCTCCGCTTTGAACACTCGGAGCTTGGATAGGAAGGTTTTGATGAGGCAAAGGCAGCTGATGCAACTGCAGCCCTCTGATAGGGAGTGTATCCGAGCCAATCCAGAGAGGGCTGCCTGCATGTGTACAGCGGTGGGGGGCGGCACCTGTCCGGTGGTTACCTGAGGCCTGTCCTGTGCACTTTGGAGACTACAGCAGGTGATGTGGCCAACAGACTTGACCAGCTGGGCCAGAAAGGTGGTAATTCCATAATTAGAGTGCTTGATGGAGGATCCATAGTAGGAAGCTGTGGGAATTGTGGCAGTGCCGTGAAATATACCACTCCAGTCAGGAATGGAACAGATAAGGCAGTGGATGGTAATGCAGTTCTTAACATTGACAACACTCAACTCGGAGAATTTTGGACTTGCAATGGTGAGAAGAATGTTGATTCCGGTGATTTGAGACTGTCCTTGGAAGACACCCCAGCTGTCATCTCACAGGGACAAACGAAACTTGAAAGTACTGAATCAAATGTATATTCTGAGAGAAAAGTAAATGATGCAGAATATGGTATGGGGATAACTGTAGACAAAATTGATAGACATGTACATAATCACGTTATAACTGCTGCGCTGCTCCGTAGCTGTGCCACACATGGGCAAGCACATTCTTTAATTCCAGACTGCAGACTTCTTGATACAGGGGGAGACCAGCTGGGGACAGTATCTGGAACAGAGAATTCTAGTTTGAGCCCCACTGTAAACAGCATGACCGAAATGTGTGAAGTGTACAGTAGCAGCTCTTTGGATGAGTTAGACCTGGATTGTGGAGCTATTACTGCCAGTCCAGTGATACCTTTTGATGCCAGTGCTCAACTGAAGTCATTGGTGCCTGAAGTTCGAAATGAGATAACTGAACGTGAAGTAGTTTTCGCAAGAGTTGGGGAAGGTGCCAGCTATGTAGTTGGTAATAGGGAACTATCACCTGAAGATTCGCTGTCTCGGTCAGGCTTATCGGACAGTGGGCATTCTGCTTGGGAATTGTCTGAATCAATGACTTTGAAAGAAAGGGTATTTGATGATCTAGACAATTTTGCACTATATGTTCAGCTGCATGGGGAAATAACAAGGAGACTAGAACCACACGAGAAGCCTCTCAAGATCCAAAATGACTACCTCCACAAATTGGGATTTAAAGATCTATGGAGGATCCAGGAAGAGGGCATGGACTCTGAAATTGGTTGCTTAGTTCTTTTTTATGCAGGTAACACTTTTTCTTTAGAATGCATGCTGTTTAGAAGGTGTGTGGCACTTTGCTGGTAAAACATAATGAGTTAACATGTATTTTGGGGACTTGGGGATAAAAAGTATTTAATGAATGTGCACTGCGTGGACAGGTAACATATGGGTACATACTCAAGTGTTACTTATTTTGAAGGCAGTAGTAGAGCAGGAGTTTCTGTTTGAGTAATGGTGGTGTTGATCACTGCGAAGAATATTGCTGCTTCCAAGCTTTTTGTCTTGTTCATGCTGTAAGGTTTGTTTGTCAATATATTAAAATTTGACACTTTTGCACTGTAGCCGAGTAGTCTGGGTGGGACTCGGCACCTTACTGATTTTATGTAACTTGCTTTTTAATATTTACACAGTCAAGGTTAACAGCTGCATCTGTGCCTTTTGCATACTGTTTTTAAGCAGTGCTTGGTAACCTGCCAACTGATCAGGCCTGTTTAGACAAGAATATTTACAGTGCACTACAGCAGACTTGATGTGGAGGCACTGTTTTTACTTGCTAGAGCATTCCACTCCTCTGAACTTCTGTTCACATGACTGCTATTGAATGGGTATGACTGCACAGTAACACTGATTCCTAAATGCAATTGGATAGCTGAGTGATTTATTGAATTTTGTCTGTATGAGTAAACGTCATTGTGTTAGTTCCTTGTAACTGAGCATTTTTTGCGATCTAGTGACCTTGATACGGTTCAATGGTAACCAGTTCTGACCTTTTCCTATTAATTTTAGTTGGGAATTATGTTTTTTCCTTGGCCTAGCATACTATCATGTCTTGGCTCTGGAATTTTTGTCTTGATGTTCAGATAATTACAGGTATTCTCATTCAGTTTGAGGAGTCTTTTATCCCCCACCCCCAGTTTTATATATATATATATATATATATATATATATATATATATTTTTTTTTTTTTTTTTTTAAACTTTTAACCCTTTCTGAAGTCCACTTCTCAAAAATAACCTTTGTCGCTTTCTAGACCTGTGATCATTACATTGGTTGAAGATAGTGGGCCTGTAAAATATTAAATGTCCAGTTACTTGCTTGGGGTAAGAGCAGTTCTATGATTTTCTTCCCCTTGTCCCAAAGTCCTAGTGAAGGGATTTGCCCCCCCCCCCCAAAAAAAAAATACACATTCAGTAGGGATGGGTCTGCTTTTGGTCATCATTACATGATCTTTCCTACTGTGTTCATGTGTGATGCCATCTAGGCTACGATGAGTGCATTAAGTAATTTCTTGGGAAACTTGACGCTTTCATCAAGCCAGCCTGAGTGATTTCTTAACTATTTCCTTGTATACTGCTGGGAGAAACAGAATTTTGTCTGTGCATTTTCAACATTAGGAAATTTGATGGAAGTAGATAGATATTACAAACTTTTTTATGGGATTGCAGGTGCTGCATAGCTGCACATGATGTAACATAGAGGAAAGTCTGCAAATGACTGCATTATATCCATATTAAAAATGATGTGAAACTAAACAGGCTATCCTTATTGATACAGTATCATTTTTAGAGCTTTGACTTTCTGGATGGATGGTTCATTTTTTTTCTTCACCAATTTACTTACATTTAAGCACCGAAGGCCATTTCATACTAAATGTATTTTTGGGTTTGAGCTGGTAGGTCTGGACAATTTCATTACACTTGTTCTGTGGATAATGCTTTTTTTAACTCTGCAGGAGAGAGATGTAATCTGTTGGTAGCAAGACTTTGTTGCTTTTTTGAGCTCAGTTGTGACAGCTAACTCATTGTTGCTTTTTAATTTTGAATTTTGTTTTCATGAACACATTTTTATAAATTCACATCTGGTTTGCACTTAAGCTGCAGCCTGCACTGCAGTGTAGTTTGAGCAAATGTAGGACTACCTAGAGATTTTAATTTTCTCATCCTATGTTGATTTGTCTCATTTGTATCATCCAAACGATGTATCCTGGAATCCAAGTATTGGGTGCTGTATACATTAACATCTGAAGTTCTGCCTTAAAAGGTACTAGCAGGCTAGAAGAATTTTGTAGCAGAAGACAAGGTATTTTATGATGAAAGTCATCATTACATATTATATTTAACCCTACCCATGTACAGCATATCCTTTCACATAGACTCCATACCAAAAGTACAACTTTTTAGTTTTATGGCCTTTTTAATCATGGAACACTTTTGTACCCATAATCAGAGCACAGCTCATCCTACAGTCATTTTTGACAGCCTACAGAAAAATAGGTTTTGTAAGATATCTAAAAGCACCATTGAGTAATTTTACAAGAGTGCATTTATATTTAGTTTTTTTTTTTTAGTGTGAAAGGTGGTCAGTTGGTAAACGGTGTCTTGTTTGCATTTCACGTGCAGATGGCTTTTTATTTCCAGCTGTGTTTGAATGATTGCATGCCTTGGTGTACTGTGCCTTTACGAAAGGTTCTCTGTTTGAGAGTACAATTCATTAGAAATAATGATTTTAGTGGGGGGGGGGTTTAACAGGAAAATCAAAGTAATATTAGTATAATACTCTTGTAGCAGGGGCTTGTTTAGAAAGTATTTACATATACTGTTCAAATTGCTTAGTTAGTTCAGCATGATCTATATATGCAAATTATAGCAAATTTAAACATGACTGTCCAACTTTCACTTTCTACAAATTTCCCATTTTCCACCCAAAGTTATACTCTAAATCCATCTTTAACCAATAGTCTGACATGAATGGGAAATAAACTAAAAATAAAGGGTTGTTTATTTTTATCATCATTCTTGTTGCTTGCAATATATTCCCCCTCTGTTCCTATCAAGCCTCTTACTGATGAAGCAGTACAGTAAACCTGATGCCCTTCACCATTCTGGGTGATAAATACAGTTCCGCATATGTATTTGTACATATTGCTTAATTTCAAACAGTCCTGTAATGTGACTTCCCCCTGTAACATGCCTTTCCTCATAGTAAAACTCGATCTATTACTCCAGCCACTTACAGGTGACCCTTCGACTCACATTGAACCCCTAAAACATATGCTGTCATAGAAATATTTATACTCTGTGATTCATGTGATCAGCCCTTCATAAAAACCTAAACAGAATATAAAAATAATTGTCACAAATATTTAAAAGAAGTTTTTTTTTTCAAATTTCTATCACAGGCAGTCTCTAACTAGAATCTGTTGGTTTGAGACAACTGATAAGTAAATCTCTCCAGTTCACCCCCAAGTGACTTAGTTAACCAAAATTATGCAGTCATCCAGCATTAGATGTTAAAACCTTCATCACCATCTCAAATCACAAAATCATCTGTGTCAGCACTGCTCTTACCTAATTAAATGCCTTTTCATTGGGGCCATTTATAAATCCATTGTAGTAAACCTCTCCTGTAACCCAATTACTTAATACAAATCATCATAACTTGGCACACTTACCGGCCAAGCAACCATAAATATTTAATAATATGATTGCATGGGTGTCTGTTGTGAAACTTTTCCTGATTGTTTACTCAGCACACTCCTTACCTTGGCATTACAACCAAAAAGTTGAGCCCTAAACAGCCATACAAGTTCCCTTGAAAATGTATGGTACAAAGTTAACATGCTTAAAAGGCCATGCAAACGTGGTGTAAATTATCAGCCACTTAAATGAATTTACAACCTATCTGTAGCAGACGCATAGAAAAAAGTAAAATGATGCTTTGGCACATTTTGACAAGAATATACTGTAATTAGTATTTCAATGTCTTAGTAGTTATAAAGCCGTATTAAGCCATGAAAATATAGCACACTAGTAGTGGCACACCATAGCAAGCATTAGCTTCACAAGGAAATGTTTCCCCTTTTACTATATCCATTTTTTAAGGCATGCACCACAAGAGTTTCTCAGGATAGCATTCTTACAAAATGTAACTTGTATGACATTCTAACATGCAGTCGTTAGTGCGGCAGTTGTCAGTTTTATATTAGAAATTATTGGAAGATATAGTATGTACAATATTGGAGCAATCACTTTGGGCTTGAAATGGTTGTCAACTTATGAAAAGCCTATAATTTTCAAGTTTTTGTCCATATTGCCTGTATAGAGTTGCTCTTTAAAATAGCTAAGCACTTCCAAACGTCTGTTACAATGCAGTGACCAATTCATACCACCTCATAAAACCATTGAAGTACACAGACTCAGACAAAGGAAAAAAGACACAAGGAGTTAATTTCTGTCCAAAGTTTTCAGTGTATGGTTGTCTTGAGTCACTGTGATGCACTTCAAGTTTCATCTTAGCAAAACCAAATCTACTCAAGCTACACGCTCTAGGGATATAAACCTCAACACAACAATGAATAGAACATGCTGGAGGGATAGATTCCCTTCGCAGAGACTTCCCTTACTATGGAACAGGGTCCAGATCTACATAAGACAGAGCCCTTCACTATCGCTCTTCAAGAGGAACCTTGATGAGTGGATGGGTAACAGAAAGTTCATACCGGGGATCACACCAACAGCACAGGGTACTAGCTGCTAGTACAAGGGTCTAGGGAACTACTAAAGGGGCGGTGAATACCGCACAATGTGGCTGGGCTAATATATGCCTTCGGGCAGATAGCCCAGTACCAACCTATGAACCTATAAGATCCGGAACTCCTGAGACTGTGGGAGATAAGTGTACCATAAAGATTTTTATAATGTTGCAGAAATTAATACTCGTACTTTGCTAGAAACTTTGTTTAAGCATATGTTCAGATATTCACTGTTTTAATATAGCATTTTGGTTAACTAACAATTTAAAGCTTTTTAGAGTATAGAACTTCCCTTTAAATGACCTTTGATCTTGCTATTGTAGTATGTTGTCCCTTAATCATAACAGTTCAATAACCCAGTCATGTATAATAGAGTTCTTTGTAACTTACAGGTTCAGTGATGTCTGGCATACTGACTCTCTGGTCATGAGAGTTCAAAAGTATTACCACTCACTTATCACAAATTGGCAGCATCATAGGCTCCTGTGTGATGTAGAAGTTAAAATGCATTTCACCATTGAATCTACATTATTACAGCAGTGGTAAGTTGTTTCAGTGTAGATCACTGATTAGTTTGGAGAAATTTCAGGCTCAGCCTAGGTGAATACTGGTCCAAGACAAAGAAAGCAGGCCGAGTTGACGACTTAAGTGAGTTTGATTAAAAATCAAAGCAGAATATAACAAAGGCTATATACTCGAAAATCCTCTTGGGTGGCTTGTCAGTGTCATTCCTCCCATTGAATACCACCCAAAGATCAGACCACAGCACATCACTTCCTCCTTGTTGAGAAAGTTACTTCCATTTCTTTCCCAAGTCAACATTTTTGCAGGAGTTTGTTACCTTTCCTAGAATCTGAAGCCACTGACTTCTCATTCAGGTAGTCCAAAGAAGGTAGCCTTCACAAAGTATCCCTCTCAGAGTATGAGTTAAACAGCTGAATATACTGATGGACAAAACACTTTCAGCCCATCTGGTAGTGTCCACTTGCACTATAACTTATGCTTTTGGCATTCCTTAATATTGGAGAACAGAGGCCTTTGTTGTGTAGTGGTCTTCAAGACTTCATGATCCACCGGTACTGGCCACCTTTCATCATTACCTTTTTCAAGGTTGCCATAACTGTGACAGAACTTGCTTCTTTTGTACTAGATGACTAAACCAGAATCACATGCTGGTAACCATGCCCTCTGTGTCACAGTTGACTGCTCTCTGTAGGCACTCAACAACCTCTTAAAGAAACCAGTCTATTGTGCAGTATTTATCTTCACAAATTCAAGTAATCTCTGTGGTATCCCCAAAGTCTCAAACAACCCACTAAACAAATATAGTGGGTCCAAAAGCAAAACAGTGCAAGAAACTTCTCTTTGTGGTAGATTTTCAATCCATATATATCTCATTAATCATTGTATATTAATCAGATCAGGTAATGGTAATAGAAGTAGTGAACTTTAACTTGTCAGAAGTCAAAAAAGTAATAAATATATAATTTGAAATACTGTACAGAATTACTAAGTATATGAAAGTAATCCAAACAGAGTAGGCAGTCTGGAAAATCACATATCATATATATATATATATATATATATATATATATATATATATATATATATGTGTGTGTGTGTGTGTGTGTGTGTGTGTGTATATGTATATATATGGTTCAACTTGAAACCATCGAATGTTCAGAACAGCAAAGTTCTGATCATCGAGACCAGAACATTGATGTTCAGAACATCGAAGGTTCAAATTGGAAGTGCCAGGTAAGTAAAATTGTAAACTTTTGGGTGTATATGCAGGGTAGCAAGGTGCAATGCATGTTGTGTGTGTGCCATCTGAGTGTTGGCAATGCAGGTAGGGTATGGGAAATCTCCCGTTTATCACTACCACATATAGCGGTAAATGGGAGATTTCCCTTACCCCACTGTAGTGCGATCTCGGAGTTGGAATATTAAAGTAGGAGGTGTTTGGAGGGTGCAGGGGGGCAAAGTCCCCCTGCATAAAATAGTTTTTGAAAGTTTATCTTTTTCTGTGGTTCACTTTGAACCTTCAATGTTCTGGTCTCGATGATCAGAACTTCGATGTTATGAACATTTGATGGTTTCAAGTGAAACTATAGATATATATATATATATATATATATATATATATATATATATATATATATATATATATGTATGTATGTGCGTGTGTGTGTGTGTGTGCATATATGTATGTGTGTGTATGTATTTTTTATATATATATATATATATGTGTGTGTGTGTATATATATATATATATATATATACATACATACATACACACACATTTTTTTGAGTTCCTAGTATTTATGACACTAGCTGTCAGTATTATGTTGTATATATTATCAATTCTCATGTAATCCCAATAATAGTTTTTCATAGGAGGTTACTAGGCTAATGGGCCTAGAGCCTTTACAAGCCTAGCCATGCAGGAAAAAGAGTACCCATATTGACCATGTTTAGACAGTCATTATTTGCAGAGAGGGGTGCTATGTCATAATTTTCAGGGGCTGCTTCTTGCCAAAAGGGGTAATGAGGCATGTTTTTGCATTGTTTTAGTCTGTGAGTTTGGCACCAGTCATTTGTTTGTGTCAGCCCTTTCCGAATATGTTAACATCATATAGGGACTGTATGATTGCACCCAGTTTACTGTCATCTTCTAACTTGGTAAGCCACAGTCATCCACCTTAGCCTGGACTTAGAAGAAATAGATTCCAAACTGTAGGAGACGAGCACAGATCCCTGCAGTACCCCACTGGTAACTGGTCGGTTTGTGGAGGTAGACTCTCCAACTTTGACAGTGTGTGTGCTATCAATGAGCCAGTTTGCTACCCATCTAGTAATGTATGGGTTAATCCCCAGCTGGGAGAGTTTCTTTATGATGCCTTGGCCAGATCTAGATAAGTGGCACGTACTGTTTTGCACTCATCCAGTGCTTTGGTGACATTCTCAAGTAAGTCTACCAGATTTAATAAGAAAGATCTGCCTTTGAAGCTAAACTGAGTTGGGTCAAGAGTTTGAAGGTCACCTGTGTCCTTGTGGATGAGGTCCATGACAATTCTTTCCATGGCCTTGAAGATGAGGCTAGTTAGACTTGTGGGTTGATAGGGGAGTCCATCAACTGACCCTGGGAACTTTGTTTAAGGGGATTACTGTTACTGCTTTCCACCTGGCCAGGACAAAGCCTGTTCTCAGGCTGTGGTTAAAGAGTGTTCCGAGTGGAACTGATAGGTCTTGGTTTAGATTTAGTAGGCAGCCTGGGATGTTATCCGGTCTCACAGAGGCTGTGTTTTTTGCCTTGGAGAGTGCTTGTATAACCTGTTCTTTGGAGATGCTCTGAGTAGGACTGGTGTTGGGAATGCTTTGAGGTATGACAGGTGGTGACAGAGGATGACATTATTGCTAAATCTGTCGGCTAGCAAGTTAGCATTTTCTTCAGGTTATGTGTAAGTGGTGCCATCCACTATAGGTTCAGCACATAGCTGGGCATTTCCCTTTGGGTGTCAGACATGGCTAAAGAATGCCTTGTGGTTGGCTTTAGATAGGGATGCTAATTTAGACACGTAGCTGGCTTTGAAGGACCTATCTGATTTGCTTGTTTAAGCTGTGGAGGATATTCTTCCTCTGAGTTTGCTCCCTCCTTTTCTTGCACATCAGTTTCTTTCATTTGTTGTACAACTTATTTATGCTTACAGTCCTCCAGTGGGTTTTGTTTTTCTTCTGGGAGACTTGGTTTTGTTCCTATTTGGTACAGCCATGTGAATGCATTTAAGTGGCTATATAGGGCAGTTGTGTATTCCTCTGCATAGGGGACATTGTCTATGTTGGCAGGGGCTTTGAAGCTTTTTATGCCATCTCTCAATAGGCAATAGTTAGCTTTGGAAACAAATTTTAGTTTTCTTTCTCCTGAGGGGGTGTCAGGTTTGATTTTTACTTCAAACGAGACAGATTTATGGTCAGATCTTACCAGGGAGGGCAATACACTGGGGGGGGGGAGTGCAGTGACCTCCCATGTTGGTGAGCACTAGGTCCAGTACATTTGATCCCCTTGTAGGGGTGCATACCAATTGTTCCAGGGCAATTGAATTAACAAAGTATAGGAACCTCATAGTGATTGTGTTGTCCTTGTGTAGGTTGCCCGATTGATGGAAGGATAGTTGAAATCTTCCATGACCAAGGTGTTAGGCTGTATGCTGAGTGACTAGCAAGTCCAGGTAGGCAGTGTGCTTCACCTGGTTCATGGTGGACCTGTAGCTAGCGATGATGTGAAAGGGTATTTTCCATATAGTTAATTGGACCTGTAGTAGCTTAAGGGAGTCCTATTGTTTTACTAGTTTTGAGGTGTATTTGGATTTAATGAGGATGGATACACCACCACCTTTAGTTTTTTTCACGCTCGATTTTGGGGTCTTAATGTGTGAAAGGGATTGTAGCCTTGTATGGCTGGGGTGCTCTCAGCTGGCTTGAACCAAGTGTCTGTAACTGCAAAAATGTCAGCAACTTCCAGGTTGAAGAGTGCTTCAAGGGAGTGCAGTTTACTGTTTAGGCTCCTAACATTAAACAGCATAACCTTGAGTTTGCCTTTAGCAGTTTTCTTTACATTTAGAAATTTTGTTTAGACAACAAGAGAATAAATGAATGGAGTGGTATGTATTAAGCATTTATAAAGTTGTATATAAAAAGGATTGTACCTTTAAACATTTTTATGGGATTGGTTAATTATTTTTTTTATAAAAGGAAGTGATGCATACATTTAGATTCTGAGGAAGTCCCATATTGTATGGGGATGAAAGGGCTTAATCCATTTAATAGAAGTGAAGTGGTAATTGCTTTGCTGTCTGTCTTTGCGTTTCAGCTTTTCTGTTTTGTTTACAAGTTGTCAATGTAACACTTAAACCTGAGTTTGTACCAATGTGCAAATCTCTTTGTTCACCTTCCAAAATACCATTGGACTGCTCCTTGCTCTGTCTTAGAGTAACCAACTTTCTGCTCAGTGTCTAGTGTCAGATTGTTTAGTTGCACCAACTTATTACTTACATCTGCACACTCTGCTGCAGTGAATCATTCTGATGATCATAATATTCACAGCTGAAGTAGCTTTAGCTATATGGGCTATGTCCTAAGGATGTAATAACTGACCAGCTTCCAAAGCTTCAGGACACCTTTCACATGCTCAAACCATTAGCAACTTGACCTGAGCTGCCTAAAAATGCAGGTTTGAGTGCCGAGCCTTTCAGAGCTTTCCTGCTGCCAAAGAGTGCTCCTGCAGGATTTCATGGCTCAACAGTCAGCTTGTGCTGTTTCTTTGCTGGGTAGATAAGTTCCCTTTGAGGGGAAAACCTTTCACTTAGGATCATAGGATCATAAGAAGTTAATAGGCTGTTGGCCCTGAGGCCCTTACAAGCCTAGCCAAGAATTTAGCCCATGTTCCAACAAGTCAGTCCTCTATGCCACTGTCCAGCAGGGACATAGGTAGAATCCCAGTGGTGTATTTTCTGTTCCCCATCCAGTTATCCAAGTTGTGCTTAAAAAGGTTTAATGAGGTACTCTGCTTTACGGGAGAGGAGTTTATTCCAGAAAAGGGGGGGTGTCTGGGACACAAATCTGTCCTGCCAACAAGTCCTATTGATGTCACAGACCAGGTTGAGGTCTCACGTGTGGCTTAATCGGGTGGAGCTTGACTTGTGGACGTGCAGCAGTCCCATCAGGGCGGTGTCTGAGTTTGCTTTATATGCCATACAGAGGTCACCTCTGAGGAGTCTGTAGGAGACTGAGGCTATCTGTGTAGGGTAGATGTTTGAGGCCCTGGATTCTCTGTGTGAGGAATCTCTGGTCTCTCCAGCTGCTGCATGTGCTTTGTGAGGTACATGCCAAAAGGGGCACTGTATTCAATAATTGGTCTAATAAGGGAAGAATACAGGGCTGTTATGACCACCTTGTCCCTGGATGAGATACCCTTACTAATGAGGTGGGTCATGTAAAAAGCTTTCTGTACAACAGAGGCAATAAAGTGGTCAAAAGTCAGTTTGCTATCAACGTGGGTTCCCAAGCCCCTCACGACTGATTGCATGCTTAGGGCCTTATTATCAATGTGATAATTTGTGGGGATGTCATTCTTAGAAAGGATGAGGATGCATTTTTTGGCATTCAGTTTGTGGCCATGTTTCTGGCACCAGTCATTTTTTGAGTGAGACCCTCTTGGAGGATGTCCACATCACTAGGGAATTGACGACTGCACCCAGCTTGCAGTCATCTGCAAACTTGGTCAGCCATAGCCTACTAGATTTGGTCTGCACCTCTGAGAAGTATATCCCAAACAGCAGAGGCCCCAAGACTGATCCTTGGGGTACACTGTTTGTTACGGGTCTACTACGTTGAGGTGGCTTTTCCTATTTTGACTAGGTGGGTTCTGTCAGTGAGCCAGTTTGCTACCCATCTGGTAACATATGGATTGATGCCTAGTTAAGAGTATTATTATAACCAGGTAGGAAATATCAAACGCCTTGGCCAAGTCAAGGTAGGCAGTGTGCACTGTCTTCCTCTCATCTATGGCCTTGGTGACTGTGTCAAAGAAGCCAACCAAATTTAACAGGCATGACCTCCCCTTGAAAAAAAGCAAACTGTGTGGGATGAAGTGTCTGGAGGTTGCCAATGTCTTTGTTACTGAGGTCCATGATAATGCGCTCCATGGCCTTGCAGAGTTGGCTAGTTAGGCTGATGGATCTATAATTTCCTGGATTAGTGGACACTCCACCTTTATGCAAAGGGATGACAGCAGCTGTCCTCCACTCTGCTGGGACAAAGCCAATACTCAGACTTTGGTTGAATAGGTTGCCTAATGGGGCTGCAAGTTCATGTAGGATGCAGCCTGGGATGTTATCAGGAACCATGGAGGCTGTATTTTTTGCCTTTGATAGGGCAGTGATGACTTGCTCCCTACTGGTAAGGGGAGGGGGTCAGGTACTAGTGATGTCCTATTTTGCTGATGGGGGGAGACAGAGGAGTGAAGTTTTCACTGAACCTGTCTGCCATCAGGTTGGCTGTGTCTGCAGGGTTTGTTTGTGGTGTCCTTGACCACCAGTTCTGAGCAGATCTGGGTGCTTCCCTTGAGACTTCAGACGTAAGTGGAGAAAGCCTTATGATTGTCTTTAGTAGATGCGGCCGGTTTGGACTCAAGTTTCCTTTGGAGGATTTCACTACTGCTCTTATTTGCTTGTTCATGCTAAGGAGAGATTGCTTCCAATTAGACACCTGCTCCTTCTTGGTCCTGGACTGCAATTTTTTCTTTTTTATTATAGAGTTTGTTTATTGTAGATGGCCACCAGACAGGTTTACTCTTCCTTGAGGAGGATCATTTCATCCTGTCTGGTATTCCTGATTCTATGCAGCTATATAAATGCTCATATATAGTACTTTGATGTAAGTTTAGACATATGTGCCAATTTCTGTGGAGGGGAGTGGGCTGTGAAGCTGTTTATACCTTCCCTCAGGAGGTTGTAATCAGCTTTGGAGAATTTTTTTGTTTGACCCTAGCTCGGGGAGGGGGGGGTCTGGGGAGATACTGACTTCAAAAGTGACTGCTTTGTGGTCTGATCTTACCAGGGATGATGACACTGTAGGGATGCTGCAGTGGTTACTCATGTTAGTTAATGCCAAGTCCAAGATATTTTCACCTCTTGTGGGGGTGCCAAACAACTAGTCCAAGGGATTTGCATTGACGAAATCAAGAAATCTCTGGGCATTTGTGTTTTGGCATGGGTGTTTCTTCTAATCTATGGTTGGATAGTTAGTAACCCAGGATCAGGGTAAAGGGTTGAATCTTGATAGATTCGAAGAGGTTTAGATAGGTGGAGTGGGCATCTTGAGTCAGAGTTGGAGGCCTATAGCTAGCTATGATTTGAGTAGGGGTCTTGTCAATTGTTAACTGCACCCAGAGTATTTCCTGTGCATCATACTGTTTGACCAGCCTAGAGGTGTGTATGTGTCGTGTGTGTGTGTTTTATATATATATATATATATATATATATATATATTTATTGCAACTCCACCTACTTTTGTTTTGCTGCCCACTGCTTGGGGTCTGAATGAATGATAGGATGAGTAACCTGGTATGGCTGGGGTGCTCTCCAGAGATGTGACCCATGTTTCTGTGACTGCACAATTTTCAGCTTTTTCCAGGGTTAAGAATGCTTGCAATGAGTGAAGTTTCACATTTAGACTCCTAGCATTTAGCAGCATAACCTTTAATTTATGTTTTGATTAAATTTTCATGTTGGTAGTTTTGACCTCATAGCATTGCCTAAAAAGGAACTATGGGGGAGGCAAGAGCCTTTGCCAGGAGCCTTAAGCCCAAGGGAGACAGATGCAGGCCATCTGTGGCAAAGCATCTTGGCTTGTCAGTCATGTCATCCTAGGCTGTCAGGTACTGGATCCCCTTTGAATGACATGAGAAACTAAGCCAGTTGTTAAAGTCAGTCATTTTCTGTTTGTATTGAGGCATCATTCTGGGGGACTGTAGGATGCTGCTTAAGGCTAGGGACATACCTGCCTGGGACACGTACTCAGTGAGCTCAATCATGTCTCTCTTCATATAGTCCAGGGAATTACGTCTCAAGTCATTCACTCCAACATGGACTATGACAGAGTCGTAACAGTACCTGGTGAGAAACTTGAGTGCATTGGTGATATGGTGGATTGTGGCACCCAACAAACAGCTAACTGTGACTTTCTCCTTATCCAGCCTGGTGAGGGGCACATGTGTGTGTCTCACAATGGAGTCTCCTATGATTAATATGTTGGGTTTATGTTTAGGCCTTAGTGGCTGTGAGACACCGGTGTGTGGACTGTGTGTGGTGTGGTGGGTAGTGGAGCTTGCATGTATTTATGCCTCTGAGGTCTCTCTTGTTTGGGTATGTTTTTGTTGAGGGCCTCCACATATGTGGGAGTATGTTGTGTAGGTGTGAGTGGTGTTTGAGGTGTGGTGTTTGTGTTGCCAACCTTCTTGGTGCCAGATATACTGGCTTGTGGGGGAGAGAGCAATGACACTAGGTGCTTGATGTATTTGCATCTCTCACAAGTTGTGTTCCTAAGTGGTGGTAGTAGAGGGTTTTCTGTGTACATGAGGCAGTTGCTACACTGTCTCAGGATGCCCATATTGACCAGACTGGCAGGAGAAAATGTAGGAAATTGTCCTTCCATTTTTGTCAGAAACTGAAAGAGCTAAGAGGGTAAAGGGAGGAAGGTCTACAAGTAGTGCCACTAGATAATAACACAAGTGCTACTAAGGGAAAACGTGTAGCTGGAATACCTCAAAAAGGGTTAAAACCCGTGCAGCTGAAGCTGTGGATGCCGCAGACCTGTATCTAGACTACGCTACTCAGTTTTAAGGTTAAGAACTCCATAAGAAAAAACTCGCAATGAAGCACAGATTTATCACTTATAGTCAAAAGAAGATAGCTTGCAGTATGAAAAAAATAGTTACACAGCAACAAAATGCTGTAAAATGCAGTTAAACAGTAATGAATTGCAGTAGATAGCAATGAAATAGTTAATCAATAGATCGCTTTGAAACAGTAGCTCACAAGTTGCAGCAGTAACAAACAGCACAAATAAAACGGCATAATAAATACGGTGAACTAAATGCAGTTGAACTCCTAAGCACAAAAAGCAAAATGAAGTAGGAAGAGGTACTTTACTTTCTACAAAAAGAGACAGAAGATAATGAGATAATTAAAGGTTCAGAAGCTAAAGGGGTGGGCCTTTACGAAGTTCTCACTATAAACAGTAAAATGAGCTGACGTAATGTGACTGGGGAGAGTATCCAGTGTCAGCTTTATACTAGAGGTGGGCAACTCAAAGCCACCAAGACTTAAGACCACCACAACAGCTGGGTGGGTAGCTGGGACAAAAAAACAGTTGCACAGATTACACAGATATACAACAGAAGTGTAGAAATTGAAAAAAAATGTATTGTTTAAAAGCACTTTTCTGTTTAGGAAAGTTAATCTACGAATGTGTGTTTTAAAGGACTGTCACAAGACTTAACTGTACTTTTAAATGGGAGCACATTGTCCATTTTTTCTGTGGAGAAATTGTTTTTTACTTTTTGGAGCTGGCAAAGTATATTAAAGTTCATTTTTCTATGTCTTTGTGGGGGAAAAGTGACTTTTACATATTTAACTTTTTACCGGCTTATGCTGCTTGTTTTCCCAGAAAAGAGGCACCATTTTCAGCCTGACCTTGAAACAATTTCTCTAGACAGGAGAAGTATACTAGATCTGGATTGGGATCTTAATTCAGGCTCGTGATCCTCCTTATGTGGTTTTTAGAAAAAGAAAGAGGGATGCCTCTTCTGAAGAGATTTAAAGATTCTGAATCTGGTCAGGAAGTTGAAGGAACAGATGCAAGATTTTCTCTTTAGATTTCTGATTCAGACTTGGGACAGCACAGTAACCGATTCTCCCTGTAGGGGTTTGTCTTTCTCCGAGACTGTTGTCAGTGTTTTTCATTGGGAAAGTGCACACAGTTTTGTCAGTCCCCCGGAAAATACTGTGGGCTGTTAGAGATGTTTTTTCTGGAAAATTCACCCATTCCTCCAGTTCTGTTGACTTTGGAGGCTGTGTGTGTCTTCCTGCAGTTTTCTTGACAAGTCAGACTGCTGTCCCTAAAAAGGCAGATAAATTGTATAATGATCCTCACTCTTAAGTTTTCATGCCCTCATTCCATATCTGACCCAGCAGCTATTGCTTTCTTTAATCCTACTACTGTTAAACAGGTAATTCCAATGCTCCCACTGTCTGAGAAGGAAAAGTAATTTAATTGGTAAGTGTGGGGAAAATGTATGCTTCGGCAACTTTGATTTTCAGAATTTTGCATTGTCAGGTTCATGTGTTCTTTTATTCAGATTAATTGTGAAAGTATGAGGAATGCTTTTTGTCTATAGTTTTGTCTTGTGAGGAAAAGTCTACTTTAAATTGATTTCTTCTATTGCACGGGTCACTACTAATTATTTACAGTGTATGTATGACTCTTGATGCTTCTTCCAGGGCTATGGTCACTGGTACTGTTATGAGGAGACATGCATGGCTGCGTTCTCAGGTCTTCATGATGTAAATTTAAAATGTCATTTTTAACCCTTTGGTAGAGATTAGTGTTTGGCCCCTCTGCTGCAGAGGTAATTAAAAAGTGTGATGAAAGGGGTTGCCTGATACTGGGAATCTCTAAGATTTGTCAGCTCTTCTCTTCCTATTTTTCCAAGGGATTTTCTATCGCCTCATTCAGTTTTGGCAAAAAGAAGAATCAACTCTATCTCTATATAGGTAAGCAGACATTTAAGAAGAAGTGGCACAGGGTTTCCCAAGTCTCAAACCTCCTAAAACCAAGGGCAGTCTAAAATGTCTGACTATTCAATAGACCTTGTGACCCTTTCTGATCCTGCCCCCCCCCCCTTTTTTCAGAAAGCCTGAATCTCCATTTTTCTCTTTGGCAACAGATACTTTCATATAAATGGGTTCTGAAAATCATTTATCAAGGTTACAGATGCCAGTGGGAGGAAATTCCTTTTTTCCAGGAGGCATTTCACATCCTCCAGATGAGATTCAATTGCTTCCACCAGTTCATCACTTGCTCTTCCAAGGAATGATAGAACCAGTTCCTCCTTCCCGGGTGAAGAAAGTTTTTAATTCAAGTATGTCCCTAGTACTAAATAAAGAAAATGCTTTGAGTCCAGTTATAGATCTTTCTTTCCTAAACCTGTTTGTGATGGTGCTCAAATTGAAAATATCACTTTACAATCTGTTGCCTCTTTTCCTGGTAACACTAGACTTAAAATGCTAATCTATGTATCCCTATTTTTTCCCGATTTCAAATGGTTTCTTAAGGCTTTGTCTATCTGGATCACATCAGTTCTCTGCCTTACCCTTTGAACTGTCCATTGTAGCAGTAGTGTTCATAGTGTCTAGCTCCATTTACAGCTCATTTAGGCTACAGGGTATTCACATTTTCCATATTTCAGCAACTTGCTTATCTTTGCAGAATCTTTTTCAGTGTGTCAGGAATCTCTCCCTCTTGGGTGAAAGATCTCTTTATACAAGCTTGGTTTCGATGCAAACATTCAGAAGTCTTTCTTGACTCCTTCACACAAGATTGTGTTCCTGGGATATCATCTCGACACCTCAGTTCAAAGAGCTTTATTTCCACAGAAAAAAAAACTATGTCTAGATCTGATCTAAGGTTTTCCTTTCTGACTTTGGTCACTGCGAGGGAATACCTCAGGATGTTGGGCCTCATGGAACTGAAGGTCATGATATCCCTGGCAAGACTCCACATGAGAAAGATACAGTGGTATTTGAAGTCTCTGGTCCCAACACCAACACCCTTTATCTTTTCAAATTACATTGCTGGAGTTTGTCAGCAGAGAAATCATTTCATGGAGACATGCAAAGCAGTTAGTCACCACAGACACCTCGGATTTTGCTTGTGGAGCAGTTTCAGGAGGGACGAGTATGCAGGAAGTTTGGGATATCAAGGAGATGCTTTTCCTGATTAAGGCACTCAATTCTCTGAATCATCTTTGGTCCCCCAAGAGCTCTTCAAATGGTTGCAGACATACTACAGCCTTGTGGTCCATCAACAAGCAATGGGGGACCAGATCGCTCCCCTTTTTTGCAGACTAGCCATGTTAGCTTGGGGCATAGCTTTGCAGTACAATCTCACTCTACAGGCATCCTACATCAGAGCAAAACAGTGTTTCAGACAATCTGAGCAGGATAAGGGCAGATCCTTTGGAATGGAAACTGATCAAATCTTGGAAGAACCTGTAATCTAATCTGTGGGGAGTTCAAGTAGACATGTTTGCCTCTTCTCTGAAGAATCAGCTGACAAAATTATGTTCCTCGACACCATGCAAGAAGGCATGGAAGACAGATGTCTTGCCTTTTCTTTTCCTTGGACAGTAATGTTCCTGTATGCTTTTCTTTTTCTACCCTTTCCACTGATATCCAGGGTACTTTTGAAGATTTGAAGGGAAACCTCCAAGGTAGTTGTGGTTATTCCTTTCTGGTCCAGGCAACCACAGTTCTTCCTTCCTTTGGAAATGGACAGGGGCAGTTACTACAAGCTTCCTCACAGACTAGATCTACTTACACAAAAATAGGGGTGTTATACCCTAACATGAATCAACTTCAGTTGACTGCCTGGATGATATTGTCTTCCTTTTAGGTGCCTGTTTACTGAAAATGTGCAGCAGGTACTAATGGGGGAAAGAAAACCTGCTACTAGAAAATTGTATATTAGCAAATGGAAAGTTTTCTAGTTGGTTCCGATAACACAACCAGTGCCTATTCAGGGCTACTTGCTCTCTGGTTCTTCAGTATTTACGTCAGTTACTATCCTATGGCCTCCTTATTCTTTTATCAGGGTTCATTAGCAGACATTTCAGCATGTCTGCAAATGGGTACTCCTCTTTCAATGCAGTTTCATGTCAAAATATTTTTGAAAAGGGTTTTGCATAAAAGGTCTCCATGAAAAACGGTGGGCCCTCTTTGGGATCTTAATTTTGTGTTGGAGAAACTAACACTTGCTCCTTTTGAACCAGTTGACATGAGGTTCTTAATGTGGAAAACAGTTCTACTGATTGCTCTGACCTCTGCAAGAAGGGTGTATGAGTTGCAAGCTGTTATGGCAAGTCGGGCCTTTCTCATTTTCCATAGGGACAGAGTTTATTTAGGCATAAAAGTAGGATTAGTTCTGAGGTTTACTTTAAGCCAAACTATTCATCTCCCCTTGTTCTTTCCTGAATCTAAAAATGAGGGAGAGAGGATACTTCATGTCTTGCATGTCCACAAGCAACACTGATACTATCTTGACAAACTAAACCTTTCAAATTTTTGGATCAGTTCATTTCTTGTGAAGATAAAGTGACAACCTGTATCGAAATGGTTGTCCTGAGTCTATTACTCCTTGCTTTACTTGCCATAACAAAACTATTTCAGGCAAGGCTGAAGCTCACTCAGCCAGTGCCTTGGCTTCACCTGTAGCTTTTTTGGAAAGAGTTGGATTTTAGAAGCTGTGCTTTGTACTTTTACAAAGCACTGTAAGCTTAATTCATTCCCTAGGTCCAGATCAGGCTTTGCTAACCCATTCTCCAGGGGATCCTGGATGACTCCTTCCACCTCCCAAATGTAGTTAGTCAGGGTAGTCTACCCATATAGCTAAGGCTACTGCAGAAGTGATTTAATATGATAATGTACAGTTGTGTAAGTAAACTTTCCAGAAGAGTAGATGTTGGAATGGTCACTGCTTCAGTAGCTGTTCCCTCACCCCCCCCCCTTGTTTTTCAGTGCGTGTTTTATGTCAGGTTGTGGACATTCATTTTTTTATTGTTCCTAGTGTTGTCCTTTCAGGAATCATCCTCTTTTTCTCTGGCAGGAAAGCTTTGAAGGGCTTTGCATGCAAAGATGTCTTGTAGTCAGCTCAGCTCGAACTGCCTGACAATTTGAGAATATGGAAGGTACCCTGAAGTTTTGGAAGCTGTATGGCTGGTATATCCTTGGCACGATATAGCCCGTATAACTAAGGCTACTGCAGCAGTGATAATTTGAACAGCTACTGTTATGGTAAATTTATTTAAACAACTGCACTGTTTTTGTTGTACATCCTAGGGCTGAGAGAATTGGAGTAATCCAGCCTGGAAATGAGTGCATATCTGCAGTGTCATTGGTGGTGTAGGATGTTTAATTCTGAATCACCACATTTGCCATCTGGTCCATCATTATAAAATGCTGTCTAGAGATATCAGTAGAGTTCTCAACTGAGACACACACTTCATTACGTTTCCTGCTAAGAAAATAACTGGAAATGGATAAAGGATACCGGAGATCTGGCAGTAATATGTATAACTCTACCCTTATCTTGATAGACTGAGCTTAAGACAGCTGCACATAACCCAGTTCAGGGAGAGAAATTGCCATAGCCTTGGCCCTATTACAAGAAGCTTGGGTCAGTACAGTGCAAGTTGTTTTGGACTCTCGAGTGAGCCATTATTAATAAGGGACCAAAGATTAACGTTGACCTTCAAGAAGAGTTTATGTACCAGGATGGAAAATCACCATTGTGCAGTTTAAAAGACAATGAAGCAACCGTGGGTCTGCCTGAAGTTGTACCAGAAACCTCCAAGTTTTTGGAAAGTCTGTGCAGTGGTGCTTTCTGTGAGGAACCTGAGAGACAAGTCTTTGGGTTTTATTAGCTATTATTTGAAGTGTAAAGAGGCTTGTTTTAGAAGCTTTGGATACACGTGAAAGCCTGTACTCAAGCTGTGCTAGAAGAATAGTTTTTTCTATACCATTTCTACCTGCAGGTTCTAGGAAGAGTTAACTCTTCAAACAGTTGTCTTATGGTAGCTGAATTATATAGTTTGGTTAAGCCAAATCAACAGTTTAGATCATTTCAGGCTGGAGAGAGAGAGAAAAATGATTACTTTGTAATTATGCAAAACTGTTGCAAGTGTTTAATTACTTTAAAGGTCATAGCTTTCATCTATGAAAGGATTTAGAAGTGTGTTAACAGTGTAGACGTACAAATTGCATTCTTGATGAGTTTTTATGGTGAAGGATGAAGGGGCTGGAGTGATTACCAAGCCAACAGCGTACAGGAGTAGTGGAGGTATTGTAATATAGTCTGTTTATAAAGAGAGAAGAGCAAAGGGGCTAGAATTAACAGTTAAAAATTCTCTAGGGTAAGGGGGGGGGGCAGTGCTGGATATCAGGTTACCGACTGTGTCTTGGAGAGGTTAATTAAAGTAAGACTGAAGAGAGACACATGCAAGATCTGCATGGGGTTAGAGTGATTTTCTTTTCATAAAATTAAAAAAATAACTACAGCCGAAGATGTATTTTAAGGAAAAGTAGAGAAAATTGATAAAACTTGGGGTAGGATGAAAGCTGCAGGCACATAGGCTAGTTGTACAGCTAATTGTGGTGTGTGACTTGCACTGATGTGTTTGTGAAATAGTAGGTGTGAGGAATAATTACAAGGGATGAGAGCACTTAATTTTTTTAGCTAGTTTCTATAAATTAAGAGCAGCAATAACATTTTTGTGTGGGTGTAAAGCAAAGTTATTTATCTGTCCTTTTGTTGATCAGGTTAGTCCTACTGGGATAGTAGCCTAGCTTCATGAGAGGCCCGATGTGGTGTTTATACTACTAGGGAAAATTTGGCAAAGGCATCAGGGGAACTTCCCCATCTCTGTTTGATAGGTGCAATGGGATCCTTTACATTCACCTGGGCTTTCTCCAATTCAGGCAGATGGTGCTTCTGTTTAACATCTCATCCAAAGGATGATACACTTGGGAGTGCAGCAACCCCCCCTTATACTGCACTGCAGTGTCGGCAGTATATCTCCCTAGTTTGGTGGTAGAGCCCAGAGCCTTCTGCACCAAATGTGAGTGCGCTACCTGTTGTGCCACTGCTCAAATTAGTAGATGTTAACGCTAAAATTATGGGTGAGTGACACCAAATCACAGGAGCACTGTTAAGTGACTTGCTTAAAATTGCAGAGTAGAGAAAAGAATCAAATCCTGTACCCTTGACTACAGGAAGCACATCACTAAGGGCTCATAGCCCTACTACACTAACTACCTGACCTTCCTTAACTACTACCAGGAAGCACATCACTAAGGGCTCATAGCCCTACTACACTAACTATCTGACCTTCCTTAACTACTACCAGGAAGCACATCACTAAGGGCTCATAGCCCTACTACACTAACTATCTGACCTTCCTTAACTACTACCAAGCCCTACTACACTAACTATCTGACCTTCCTTAACTACTACCAGGAAGCACATCACTAAGGGCTCATAGCCTTACTACACTAACTATCTGACCTTCCTTAACTACTACATTGTTCTGATAAATTACTGAGGCGAACAGTCAGTTAATGGCAGTCATTAGAGTTTCATAGTTCAGAAAATGCATTTCAAGTTAATTGGAACTGCTTGGCAGTTGAGGCTCTGAGCTATTAAACTGCTTTCTTTAGTTCAAAAGCACAAGGTTTGAATCATTCCACCTCCATTTGCCTACTCTTTGCCTTTGAGCAAGTCACTCAGGCAGTGATTCTGGGTCATTCCTGAAAATAGGCACTTAGTACAGTGAGTTTACCAAGTTAGCAAACAGGAAAAAGAAAACTGTATTTAAAATGTGGGCATTTGTCCCCTTATTATTTTTGGCAGTGTCCAGAATTTTTGAGCAAAGAAGTCGAGAGTTATTGATTGATTACTTTTGTTTACTGGGGAAATCTGGTTGTGTATAGGACACATTTTTAGTGCAAGCTTGGGGAGAAGATATCCAGTGTATAAACAGCAGTAATAGCATGACACATTTGAAAGGGATTAATATACAGTAGTATTTACAATATTTTTCAAAAGAGGGAGAATTGTATTTCAGATTTGATGTAATATACAGGCGGGCATGTTATTGCTGTTTTCAACGGAAAGCAATATATTTCACAAGAGGTATAGTGGTGAGAGAGCTAGAGATGAGAAATATAAAGCAAGGGTAGTTGAGGGTGAAAGAGTATAACAAAAGGGAGTGTGTGTGTGTATGTTGGTGGTACAGGTAAGAGGAGAATATGGAGGGAGTTGAGCAGTAATGAGGTTGAAGAGGAGTGATGTACTAATCTGGCGCAGCACATTTCCAGAGCAAGGAGTTGAGCAAGATTTTAGCTGTACAATAGTGTTAGTTATCCGAACAAATTGGGACCAAGGGTAGCTCGGATAATCAAACCTACACTGAACTGGATAAAAAACTTCTAAAATCTTATTTTTTCAGCACTCGGGGAATGCACTTTTCAACCATTCAGCAAGTCCAATGGACAATAAAGAATATTTTTCGCACACAAGCAGGCTGCAAGTTCAAAAAACATACACAAGCTAATATGTATAACATTTACATATTCAGACTTTATAATTTTTCCTACCCAAAAACTTTGGTGGACTGGGTTTGGATAACTGACGTTTCGGATAATCGACTCTACTGTAGTTTGAATGACTAATGAGCAATCCTGTCTTACTGTTAGGGGGATGGCGTTCCAGGTTTTTGACACCTGATGGCAGTAGAGGGAACAGCCTTTGGAGCTGTTAGGTTTTGGTATATATAGAAGGTTTTTATTACAAGAGACCAAGCTTCTGTTTGGGTTGTATGGTTGTAAAAGGCTGGCTAGAGATGGATAATCATTTTAGTTTCAGATTGTAGAGTATAGGAAGTTGGGGTTATGTGAATTGGTGAGGAAATTCAAGCCATTGAAGGTGTCTGAGAGCCAAACAGTGATATACATGAAAGAGGTCAGCTGCAAATTTTGTGACTGTGGCACTGTTTGCATATATTTAGTTGAGTGAATTGGATGTTTGTCAGTATTGGTGCTGGGGAAGAGGGGTGGTAGGAGTATAGTAGCGATATGGCATCTTGCAGTGCTGTATAGGTAGGGTTTTGCCCATTCCTTTTAAAATCTTTGGCTTTCTGGCAAAGTGTTGTGGATTTCAGTCATTAAATAATGACAGGCATGAGTTTCATTGCATCTTTTAGAAAGTGCTAATGCAAAAAGTGTTTGATTCTAGCAACTTTTAAATGTCTCTCTTGCATACTTTTAAGTTTGTTCCTGATTTTTGGGTCTTTGTCTCTGGTTTGAGTTCAGACGTTGAGAGGGCGGAGAGTTTGCAATGGACTGCACTATATGGTTTTGATAGCAGCGAGCCGAGATACATTTCTGACCCATTATTTATGAATGTATTTCTTCACTTGTTCTCACGCAGATCTTTGATTCATGCAAGTGGCTGAACGTGATGGCTGTGTGTTTGTATGAATACTTTTTGACCCACAAAGGAACATCATATGAGCCGTGTTCGTCGGATATTATCCTTGATTTCCTTGTTTTGTTGACAGCGTGTTTTATTATTTGGCTGCTAATAAAGTATACATCATGAAGTCTACAGGTTTACTGTTAATATTTTATCTGTGAATACATTTTTAATCAACCTTGTTTTTTGTTTTCCAAGGGAAGAGTTGTTTAATGCTGCACATGCTAAGTCCGTTTTCAGTGCAAGACTGTTCTGTTTAGAAAATGGCTGTCTGTGTCTTTGCTGTAAAATCTGAAATAGCAGTTTTTAAATTAAATCCAAATTTTTGTGACCATTGTAGAATTAAAAAAAGAAAAAAGGTGCACTGACAGGTTTGAGCAGTGTTTTATGGTAGTAGAGATTGAGGAGAGAGACAAAAAAGTAATGGGATGTTGGTATGGCTGCCTAGGGCTCCATTTGGCCATAATCTGGCTCTGCATGCACCAGCTTTTTTTCAGTGCAAGATTATGGTACAGTGGAGATTGGGGAGTTTGTCCTTGCCCCACTGTAGTACAATCTTAGATTTGATATTTATATAATTAGTAGGCAAGCCCCCCCCCCCCCGGAGAAATAAAATATTGTTTGAATATTTGATTTGAACTCTTAGTGGTATGACAGGCGTTCAGAGTTTTGAAAGTTCAAACTTCTGCCAATACACACAAATTTTTTGTGTGTATGTATGTATATATGTGTGTATATATATTTGTATATGTACGTATGTGTGTATGTATATATTTATATATATATAAATAAAATGTGTGTGTGTAAATATATATGGATAAGACACACACGCGCACTCATTCCAAACACACACACAGCTTCATAAATTTAAATATACATGTTTTTATGAGTGTGTGTGTGTGTGTGTGTATGCATATCAACAAAGTTGGACAGTAACTAAAGGATTTTTGAGGCATTTGAGTGGTACTGATTTTCAAACCTGTTAAATATTTAAGCAATAACCCATGCCTGGGTGTGGGTAATGCTGGATTTACCCACGATTGGTGTGGTTTGGTCACAAGGGCGAAGCCCGAGTGGCCAAACAAAGACAACCGTGGGTAAATCCAGCATTACCCTTACCCAGAAGTGGGTTATTGCTATTATACAATTACATTATTTAAGAAAAAAATGCTTACTTTTTTTAAATAATGGTATTGTATAATGCCTCCTTGCTGCCCTTCTGCAGCTGTCCTGTATTCTGCGGCAGTTCTGATGTACTGCGCATGCGTATGGTTATACAGGACATCATGCTGTGTGTGGAAGCAACGGAAAAAGGAAGATCTCCATTGCTTTTTAAACGGTGTCTCGCTATGTTAAAAGAGTTTAACATAGCGAGATATCGTAAAAAAAAAAAGCAACGGAGATCTTCCTTTCTCCGTTGCTTTTTTTAAAGTTGTCTTGCTATGTTAAACGAGTTCAACATAGCGAGATAACAGCAGCAGAGCTCTTCCGTTCTCAATTGCCGTCCACAAAAAAAAAAAAAGACATACTAATGGAAAAAGTCTGGGCGACCGGACCTTTTTCCATTAGTATAGGTCTGATGTCTGATTTACAACATGCACGCTGACCAATCAGCGTGCACGGTTTTGGAATATTAATGGGGGGTGGTCGTATAATTGTCTTTTTTTGTTGCGTACTGTAAAAGGCTAGATTCTTCAGTTTGATAGATGAAATGCTGAGAGTTTAATAATAATGTATGCACTTCACAATTATCTTGCATGTTTTTTGAAAGATCCACAAACCCATTACATTAAAAAAAAATACAAGCATGTGTTCTTAATGACCTACTTCCATTTTTTTGGTATCTTGGAAGATTGAAATCATAGAAAATGTCAGTCTTTTAACACTGTTTAGCAGAAAGAGTGGTAAGCACAGCTTGTGACTGTGTATATTTGACACATAAAAGCTTTAACTTTACTATGTCACTTTTTTGGACACACATTAGACAGTACTACAAGATTTGTGGAACATTTTTGGAAAACAAAAAAATAAATGTTAAAAAAAAAAAAAATTGATGAAACCCAGTGCCAGAATAAAGGCATGATAGTCTAGTTTATTATGAGTTGAAATTATCCGGTTGCTGATGTCCTAAGGCAAGTTGTATTTATTATTTTTTTTCCTGATAAAGTATAAACTTGATTCACTATAGATGTGGGATCCACTGAACATGTGTGCATTGCTATCCTGACATGTGATATTGCAAACTTGGTTTTATCTGAGTGGTGCACTTCTGTATTTTTGAGTTCACACTGTATTTTGCTTGTTGGCAGTTGCATTGCTTTATGTTTTGTTTTTGAAGCTGCATTGCTGCTGCATTCAGAATTAACTGTACTAGTGCCCTGCCAACAAATTGACAATTTATTTTGTGTGATATGGCTAGGCTGACTGGGGCCTGGGCCTGACAACAGGCCTATTGTCTGTGGTGGCCCAGGGTGAAAAGCTCCAGAAATTGAAACAATAACAGATGATACAATTCATTGCAAAAGTAAAGCATTTAGTTAGCGTGCAGATAGTTTTATTCCAGTAATACTGTGCAATATGTTTACAGTAAATCTGATTATGTCAAACGATTGCTATAGCAAGATTTTTTTTTGTATTTACATATTTACTTTGGATTTTGTACAAGAACAAGTAGTTCTTGTTGCCAAAGTAATCTGGTATTAGGTGAATTATGAGCAGTAATGGAAGTAGAAATCTTGTTAGGTTAGCAGTGCTGAAAAGTTAAATTTTAGAAGTGAATTATTGAAAATAGTAAAATGAAAGAAGAGAAAAGAAAGAAAAAGGGGTTGTAGGAGGTGTGTACATGGCACATGTGCATTGTGAGGGGGTAGTATTTATAGTAAGTTGAGGGGAGTTTAAAATAAAATGAAGATAGGTTATATGTATATATATCTAAAACCAGAGTTACAGTGAATGATATGTTTAGCATAGCGTCATTGTGTTTCAGTGCCGTTTGAGGATCATTTTGGTTTGTGAATGGGTGTTGGGTATAGTTCCACATGACTGCATAAGAACTATTTTGTTTTTCCTGCTTATAAGAGTGGTTACTGTCACATGCTATGCTTATAATCTCTAATTGTGACCTTGTCTAAAACTGTAATTTGTATATTAAATAATAGGTATTGATGTATGTAATGACATGTATATTTAATACATTTTCCCTTTTCATGTTTGGAATTGGCTACTTTGCTGGTTATTTTTGAGTCCCATAAATGCAATAAACATAGGAGCAAATCTTAATAGGTTTAATTCCATTTAATTTCATTTAGGTCATTCATGAGAATGTATCTTTTTTTTTTCTTAATCTGAGTTTGTGTTCTATAGATACATCTGTAATGTACAGTGTTACACAACCACAAAAGAACAATATAAAACAGATTTATTTGGAAAAAAAAACGTTGTGCCTCTGTAGAGAATAATAAAGAAACCAAGAACATTAAATACAGTGTGATTACTTGTTTTGTACTTCCAGGCTAATTTGGTAACTAAGACAAATGGTTTAAGAGCTTGAAACTTCAAAATAGACATACTTTTCTTTGTGTGAAAAGTTGGCACTGCAATGTCATTTGCTCCAAAGTGTGTCAACTTAGTAACTGGTTCTTTTGAACAGGATTATATTTATAATTGTGATTTCTGTCAATTTTTTTATGCTGTTGTTGTGGATATTTACATTTGATTTTTATTTGGAATGAGGTTTTGATTATCAGTTCAGCAAATCTTTTAATATTATTATATGTTTTATAGGATACTATTAATTATTTGAATGTCACAGTTTTTGTTGTGAACAATGAAAAAATTGGGTTAAGGTGCCAGGGCTCTTTGTGTTTTTTTTTCTGTCCAATAAAACTGCTGTTTTATGTCATTCTTTAGTGTAATGTGCAGTAACCTAGTAAAGGCAAGAGCGGTCATTGGTAACACTTCAGCATGTGTAGGCATAAAAGACATCAGTTTTGTTGCCTTGGTGTTTCTCATACAAAATGCAACCCAGGTCTCCTTAAAGATTTGTGTGTCCTTCTACAATAGTTAATGCCTGTGAGTCAGCAGGTCTCTATGTTCAGCCCAGCAACTTGGATTCTACTTTCTTCCGGATGTCAGTTATAATCTGTGATAAAAGACAAAATCTGTTTAATGGTAAAGTCTTTGTTCAGTTTGTGAATTCTTTTAGCTTAGTGCTTGCACAGAAGTTGAATTCAGAGCCGTGCGTGGGCTGTACTATTTTTGACTGCTTGCCAAGTTGTATTCAGTGTTTAGAAGTTCTCACATTCACTGATGAAAAGAAAAGGGGGTGGAGTATCCAGTGTGTGTGTGTGTGTGTGTGTGTGTGTGTGAGAGCGCCCATGTTCCATTTGTGCCAGTTAGGCAATACTAACATGCAGCTGAAGAGAGGTAGCTTACTGTAAAGTTACTGTTCATGTCGTTAGGTCCATATTACTGCATTTCTTTCTAAAGCTGTGCAAAAGTTAGTAAATCAGTTGTATAAAAAATATGAAGCAGTGCCTTTTGAGCAAAACTTGTTTATCTGAGTAGTTTATAATAGCGAATGTAAGTCTGACATGCATCATATTAGGCCCTTGCTGCTGTGGATGCTGACTATTAGTGATGTTTTGTGTTCAGTCTTTAAGAACTACTGAAGTTCATGCCACGACAACCAGAGTTCTTCTGCAAGAATGTTTCACACTGTGCAGATCATTCTGTATGTTATATCTTCAGAATCTTCAGGTGATTGCCACAGACCGACAATAGATGGCCCACCAGTTGACATGCAGATTTCCTGTCAGGGTCATGTATGCCAGTACTGACTAGGGCAGGGGTGGGCAAACTTTTTGATTCGTGGGCCACATTGAGTTCTAACATTTGACAAAGGGGCCGGAACAGGAGCAGATAGATGGCATGCTTTGAAAACATCACCTCATTGGGGGAAAAATACACATCTTGGGATATGGAGAAAACATGTGCTTTAATTTCCAATGAAAATGAAGAAAAGCATTACAATAAAATCTCTGACTTCGAAATGAGTCTTTAAACACTGAAAATCAAATAAATGACCATTTTATTTTAAAGCACTGAAAGTTCTGTTATCCTTCAGGATATCACCATCACTATAGCAAGACATAATGGGATGATGTTGAGACTATGTGGGACTAAATATTGCACAGTCATTTTTACATCACTGACAAATCAATACAACAAATCACTACAATGAATTCCCAATGAACAAAACTGGACTCCCAATGACCATGAAACCATTTAACAGATTTAACTTTCAGGCAGGTGAGCTGGACCACTAGGACTCACTTTCGGTCAAGCCTTAATTGCAATACAACTACTGAAACCCAGTGAATAAAACATAACAAAAATAATTAAAAGCATAAAAATACAAATCAGACATAAATGCACAAAACTGTATTAGGTACAGCATATAAAAATAGCTTAATACCTCTGTAAAACAAAAACATTAACACCAGTTACCTAGTAAATATTGTGAGAAGATTCATCTGGAAGAGAAGGATTCCAAGACCATTTTACCTAAGGTAACATTGCATGAGCATACACAATGGCTCCCTAAAAAAATGTTTTCATTCTATTTTTATATGAATACAGTATAGGAATTTTAACAATGGCTTCTGAGGTACACTCCAGTGACACTATGTCCAGGTCCTCTGGACCATATCAAACTAGATCACATTCTTTGGGGCATTTTAAATCAAAAGTAATATTAGGACTTACGGAAAATGCTGCACAGACAAGGAGGGGACTTATATATTCAAGTGCCTGCTTACACATTAATCCCTTGTGAACTGCTTCTTCTTAGCTACTTAATAGTGTACTTTTAGGAGAGCTTAAATTAATAAGCTAGTAAATCATTTTACACGCAGATACATTTTCTGTCAGTGAAACTGGACATCTATTTAACTTCAGCAGGTTTTCAACAGTGATGCTGCAATCTATACACACACACACACACACACACACACACACACACACACACACACACACACACACACACACACACAGAATCTTGTCACCTTTCATAATTCACTTTCTCTCTCCAATCGCTCACACACACATACACTCACCTTTCAAACCTGCATTCAATCACTTTCTCTCTCTGATTGCTCACACACACACACTTCACCTTTCAAACCTGCATTCAGTGATTCACTCACATACTCTTTCCTATCGCATACACACACACACACACACACACACACACACACACACACACACACACACACACACACACACACACACACACACACACACACACACTCTCTCTCTTACCCTGAGCAGTGCTCGGCGTCTTCTGTTCAATCCATCCTCATGTTGCTGCTGCTGCCATTAATCCTGGGCCCGGCTCCGTTTCAGGGCTCGCTGTATCCCCCAGCCTGCTAACGCCATTAATCCCAGCTCCGTGAGCTCGCTATATCCCTGGCCCCTTTGCTGCTGCCATGAATCCGTTTCAGGGCTCGCTGAGTCAGCCTCTTCTGTTCCACATGTTGCATTCCCGCTGACTGTTAACTTAACCGCCAGCCAGCCGGAAATGATGATGCGAGTTCCTTGAGCTCAATTCCCACTGGCTGGTAGCCTGACGGTGCTGACGTCATCGTGCACGTGATGACATCAGCCCCGACAGCGCGAAAATTTTAAAAAAATTATTAAAATTTATTAAATTTTTTCAAGTTTGGCGGGCCGAATCAAAACGTTTAATGGGCCGCATGTGGCCCCCGGGCCGTAGTTTGCCCATGCCTGGACTAGGGGATTGTGCCAGGGAGTGATGTTTGCTTTGTTTTTCTTTCAGAATCAGGCATTCATGACACCTTACCACCAAATCTTGGATGAAATTGGAGGACTTGGGTGAACTAATATCTCCTCTGGGTAGACCTGCCTCTTTTCCTAGTAACATCCAACACATGTGAGAGATGCAACCATATAGCCAAACTGGAGGCTAAGCTCTCTCAACTCAGTACTGGCATAACCAGTCAGGAGGAGAAGGAAACCACACTCACTACAATTCCAGTCTCACAAAGACCTACCACGACAGCAAACCAAACACATAATCACACAAAAACATACTCGGAGGCTCTAAATAAAGATCTGCCTAAGCAGCAGAGACCTCCAAAGCAGACACCCAAGCAACCGCTACCCCAAAACAAAACACGTGCAATACATATCTCACAAAGCCAGTGTGCCGAACAGTCACAACCCTTAAGACTAAACAACACACCTGATACACTTGTAATAGGTGACTCTATCGTCAGGCACACTGATGTCCCGCTCACCAGGCTGAACAAGGAGAGGGTCACGGTGAGCAGCCTGTCAGGCGGTAGGATCCGCCACATAACACAAGCACTTAGGTCACTCCAAGGCAAGTACAAATATGACTCAGTCATTGTCCATGCTGGTGTGAATGACCTGAGACGTACCTCCCTGGACTACATGAAAAGAGACATAGAGGAGCTCTCTGAGCATGTAGCCCAGGCCGGTATGACCCTGACCTTGAGTAGCATCTTACCCTCACCAAGAATGATGACACAATATGAAGACAAGATGATCAATTTCAACAATTGGCTTAAGTACTGGTGTCATTCAAAGGAGATCCAATGCCTGTCAGCTTGGGATGATATGCTCGACAAGCCACGATGCTTCGCTAGGGACGGCTTGCACCTGTCACCCTGAGCTTTCGGATATTGGCAAAGGCTCTTGCTACCCCATAGTGCCTTTTTTAGGCAAGGCTCAAAAGACAAACCCACCTCCATAGGTATCACAAGGGATAAGAAACTAAGAGTAATGCTACTCAACGCCAGAAGTCTAAACCTCAAGATGCACGCACTCGAAACTCTCCTTAGCATGGAGAACATCAATATCTGTGCAGTAACAGAAACCTGGTTTAGGGCTCCCGAGAGCACCCCAGCACTACCAGGTCATACCTCATACCATGCTTTTCGGCCCCAAAACTTGGACCGAACCACAAAAGGAGGGGGAGTATCGATATTCATCAAAGATACCCACACCTTCAGGTTGGTGGCAAAGCACGAAGCATCAGAGACTATCCATGTGCAACTAACAGTGGGTAAAACTGCCTCCCAGTTTATAGCCTGCTACAGACCACCCTCCCAAACCCAGGAACCCCACTCGGCCTTCCTGAGAACACTGGAAAATATGAAGGTCTCTCCAAACACCATTATATTGGGCGACTTCAACTACCCAAACATAGACTGGGAGCATTACTCTAGCTCCAACACCCTAGCCCAAAGGTTCCTAGAATTTATAAACTCAAATGATATGGAACAACTTGTTACCACTCCCACAACAGGGGAAAACATACTGGACCTGATCATCACCAACATGGGGACTCTATGCTCCAGACCAGAAGTGTATCCCTCACTGGTAAGATCAGACCATAAACTAATCTCACTGGATATTCACATCCCGACCCCACCCCTGCCCAGAAAACCACAGTGAAAAACTTCTCTAAAGCAAATTTCACACTCCTCAAAACCGAGGTGGAATCCTTCAAAGCCCCCGGGCCTGTGGAAAATACAGCCCAGACCGCAGAATCCTTTATAAACACATTCTATGAACACCTTCAGGAATGCATGGATCATGCGATCCCAAATAAAACCAAGACCCAATCCTCCAAAGGCAGACGTCCTGTCTGGTGGACCCCAGCCATAAACAAACTATACAATAGAAGGAGGAAGCTACTAAATGATAGAGCAAAATCCCAAAAGGGAAGGCATCACTGATCAGTATTAGCAAAAAACTACGGGCACTCATAAAATTGTCTAAGGCCAGCTTCGAGAGAAAAATTGTACAGGACACTAAGGATAATCACAAGGCTTTCTTTAGTTATGTTAGGAACCTGGGTGGTAATTCCCAGATATGCTCAGAATTGGTCCAAAATGACAAAAATACACGAACCCACAGACATTGCCAACATCCTAGCTGACAGGTTCAGCAAACCTCTCCCCTCCCACCAAAAGGGCAAATATCTATCCCAGCAGAGTGCTGCCCCTGACATCTCAGATGCTCAGGTAAGAGCCGCTCTCCAAAGCAAAAACACAGCATCAATGGGACCAGACGGTGTCCCGGCTGCTTCCTACATGAACTCCAAGAAGAGCTAAACCCAAACATAAAACTACTGTTCAATCTCAGCCTTACTACAGGATATGTGCCCAAAGAGTGTCGCACAGCAACAGTGGTCCCTCTCCATAAAGGTGGTGCCTCAACGGATCCTGGAAACTATCGCCCCATAAGCCTGACTAGCTTGGTCTGCAAAGCTATGGAAAGGATCATCATGGACCTTATAAATAAAGATATTGGGGACCTACAGACACTGGATCCTACCCAGTTCGGCTTTGTTAAGGGCAGATCCTGCCTCTTAAACCTGGTTGATTTTTTGAAACAGTCACCAAGGCCATTGACGAGGGGAAGGTGGTCCACACAGCCTACCTGGACCTCGCAAAAGCCTTCGATACAATATCCCACTCGGGCATTATAGATAAGCTCACCAGCTTAAATATAAACCCCTATGTCACTAGATGGATTGCAAACTGGCTCAAGGACAGAACCCACATGGTTAGAATTGCTGGAGCCATGTCAGACTCCAAACCAGTTACAAGTGGTGTCCCACAAGGCTCAGTTCTGGGACCTCTCTTGTTTGGTATATATTTCTCGGAGGTACAGGCCAACACAGAAGGACTGTGGCTGACCAAGTTCGCAGATGAATGCAAACTGGGCACCATAATCGACTCTCCAGCCGACACAAGCATCCTCCAAAAGAGCCTCATAGAAACAGACAACTGGTGCCAGAGCCATGGCCTCAAGCTAAATGCCAAAAAGTGTATAGTCATCCCCTTTGGCAAAAACAAATTGCCCACAAATTACCACATAGGTGGTAATCCATTAAGTACAGAAGAAGTAATTAGGGACCTGGGGACCCAAGTTGATAGCAATCTCTCATTTGACAACCACGTGGCCAAAGTGGTTAGAAAAACATTTTATATAGCCCACCTAATCATGAAGGGATTCACATCTAGATCAGGGGAGGTCATTGTGCCTCTTTACTCATCCCTCATCAGGCCCATTATTGAGTACAATGCCCCTTTTGGGATGTACCTTACCAGACACCTGCAGCAACTGGAAAGACCCCAAAAGTACCTCACCAAGAGGATCAAAGGGCTCAAACAGATGCCATATGCTGCCCGGTTAAAGAAACTCCAGCTCTACTCAGTGGCATACCGCCTGTTCAGAGGCGATCTGTGCCTGATGTATAAAGCCATGTCCAACCCGGAATTAATGGACATGCTGCACCTCAGAAAATCCAAATCCCATCGAGCTACGCGCTCGAGAGACTTGAACCTCAGCACTGAAATAAATAGGACATGCTGGAGGGACTGATTCATAACCCAGAGGCTCCCTTCACTCTGGAATAAAATCCCAGTCCAAGTTAGGCAGAATCCCTCATTGACTCTCTTCAAGAGGAATCTAGATGAGTGGATGGGAGATCGTAGGTTTACCCCGGCTATCACTCCTGTGTCACTGTTAGACAGAGGCACAGTATACTAACCTCAAAAAACGCATAGCAAAATTAATTTAAAATGGGTGGCGAAAGCCAAACACACTCTAGCTAGGCTTATAAATGGCCTAGGGCAGATAGCCTAGTATGAACCTATGAACCTATGAGTGTAATTGAGTTGGTGAGAGTCCCTGGTTTATGATCAGAAGCCAGTTTCATCTTGTATGCTCCTAATGATTTGCTGTTCAGTCATCATTTTTTGTGAAACCTCTTCCTTTTGCCACCTGTTCGCCATTCCCTTACTGCAGCAATGAAAGCAGTGCTGGAAAGTGTGGCACATGCCATTCCAATTTCCTGAGCTTGGAGCAGTACAATCAGTAGTACTGGTGTTGGTCTCTCACCTGATTCCCCTTTACAGATGTCAGCCTAATGATTATGCCCTCGACCAGCATCACTCCAGAACAACTGGTTGTGTTCCGGTTTTGTTGGAGAAGGTCCCATGATGAGATCTGCAATACTACAGAGTCCTGAGAGATGAACATTGCTACCCATTTGTGTAAGAGCCATAGAAAGAAAAATAGTGCAGACTGGGAGCATCTTACATTGGTGGTTGCTTTTGTGGCAGCAGCACACACAGGCCAAGCCGACCCACAGGCGAAGGATTGTTTTAAAGTCTGTGTAGAGATTTGTCTCTGCATTATGGATTTGGGGGAGATTTCCAGTTTTCCATTGTTGAACCCCCTAGGTGTTTTAGCTATAAATGGTTGAAACATAATGCTAAGACAAAGTCTCCCTGTCCACTTCCAAGAGGGTTTGAGAGGTGTGAGGTCCTGTTTTTTTATAATGTGATCAAGTTTACCTTTTCCCAAAAGGTCATGGTAGCAGAATGTCTGTAGATACACATAAAACATTATGAATTCTGAGGAATATAACCAAACCCATTAAACGTATCTAGACTCTGTCATTGTTTCTTGATTCTTTCCAGACATGAATCCATGATCTTTGAGTCATCTAAGAAAGTGAGTATTTGCATTTTCACTCTGAGAGTCTAATTGTATCATTAGTTTCTTAATTAGTATTGGCCTGTGGTCAGAAGGCTGTACTAGGCATAACTTGGGAGGTAGTGCGCCTCTAACCTCACAGGTACAGGTCAGACTGATGAAATGATGGAGCTATAAAAGAAGATTGCTATGGCAGGTGAAGTGTGTCTTCACACTATGAGTTGGGTCTTAAATTCACTATCCATGTAGCAGACTCTTGCAGAGGGAGAAAATGTCATACATTGCTGTTCCTTACTAATTTTCAAGTGGATGTAAGAAGCAACTATATGGATCTTTTTTTCTGAAATGCAGATTAAATAAATGCCCATCAGCAAGGCTAGTGGCAACCTAGATGTTGGGTTTTTGTGATTTTTTTCACGAGTGATGTACACCTGCCAAGAGTTTTTTTCTTGAATTCTCAGTTGCTGTCTTACTCGTTGAGCTGACAGAACTAACAAGTAAAAATGCTTCTATTTCATATTTGCAAAACAGAGAGGGCAACTTAATTAGATCATTGTTGGTGAAAACAGCTATCAAGTTGCATAACTTGAGGAGAAACATTTGGAGTCTAAGGAATTTTGTACCCCACAAAACCTAGGGCTACTATTTGTGTTCTCCTACAATGATTTGGAGTGCCTTCTTTCAAAAAAATACCACATAATCTGCTTTTCAATGGCTTTTGCCACAAGTGAATATTTTTCTTGCTGTCCCAAGCTGATTGAAGTTTGATATTTTCCTATACAGGATTTGAAAAAAAAAACAAGGCTGTTAAAAGATGGGCACATTTTCAGTACACTAATGGCAGTCCTTCAGAGAAAGGGATGAAAGTGTTCAAATTGCATCATCTTTTGGCTAAAAGATAATACATGAGCACAAACAAACCTTTAAGGCATTGTATTCTACCAAACTGACACAAATATTCATTCAGCATGGGCCTTCTTATTAAGGGACCAAACCATTATGCTAGCATGAGATCAGCAGTAGTCTACATAGTAAGAACCTGCTGCAGGTAACCTTCTCTAAGATCCTTTGATAACAATCAAGCGTGCAGCTATCATTGATAACCTTACTAAAATTAATGTAAATCTGTTTTCTGTTGGATAGCTAATGGCTGGCTGATGTTCCTATGTAGTAAAGCTGCAGGATCTTCATTTTCCTTTGAATGTAAAAATATTACCAGGGCTCAGTGCTGGGTCTGTTCTTTTTGGCCTATCAATCTAATGTTCCTAGCTTGTACATATCCAGGTTTGCAGAGGACTGCAGAATGGGTATGGTTGTCAGCTGACTGTGATGCTGTATTACTTCTGCAAGTGCTTGACTCTGCCAGCTGTTGGTGTACTAATAGTGGTCATGAACTAAATGCTTAGAAATGTACTGCAACGTGGTTCTATTTGATACCTCTTATATATATATATATATATATATATATATATATATATATATATATATATATATATATATAAAATCCTCTCCAAACTGATGCAGTCATCGGTGACTTGTCATTTGACCATCATGTTGCCATAGTAGTATGGAAATCCTTCTGTCTGGTCCAATTAATTTCTAATGGTGTCTTTTTTAGTGCTATAGAAAGCTTGGTGCACATGTACCCATTAAGGCTGAACATTATAATATAATACTGATTTCATCATATACCTTTTTAAGCATATTTTTCAGCCTGATAGGCCTCTAGCATTCTTAATTATAAAAGATCACAGTTATCAAGTTCCTTACCAAGAAGCACTGGCAACCCCCCCTTTGTACTTTGTCCCCTACTGACTCCTTCATGGCGACCTTTGCATTGCTTTTTGAGCCTTGAAAAACTGTACACTGTATGACCTACTGCACCTCTGTAGAACCAGTGGATAATTGAAAACCCATACCAAGGATCTTAACCTACTTCAATTAAGTGTCTGTTTGGTGAGATAGGTTCCTAACCCAACGGATTCCAAACCTGTGGAACAAGCTTCCCTTGCATGTCAAACAAAGCAGTTCTAAGGCCAGTTTCAGAATTCATCTCAGGAATTGGATGGGTACTCATTGTTTACTTGGTTATCCTCTGTAACCCTTCTAGACAAAGGAGGTGAAGATGTAAATTGCATAGTTATTCAGTGGGCTTAGCTGGCTCCTCGTGGTCCTGTTGAATTTTTGCCTCTTAACCTATGATACCCAGATTTGACTGGATTTTGAGTCCTGCTGTACTTTCTACATAATGAAAATATTGAACGCTAGACATTTGGCCATAAATGTAATTCATTTCCGCATACTGGTGTATCATGTGTTGCATAAATAGACAAGACTGTGTTTGTGGCATGGGAGGTTGTAGTTTTGTGTTGTGGGTTACTGCAGTTTTATGGCTTGGATAATTGGTAATCGCACAGTTCTCGCACTGCTTGTCATGAATTGCACTTGGAAGCCTCTGCCTGTGAAATTGGAAGGTCATTAGAGAAGCAGAGTTTCTGCCCAAATGAGTATATAAGAAAGAGGCGAGTGAAAGATTTGGGCATTTTTTAACAGAATGTTTAATATATGATAGGACAATTGTTTACTTGGTTTATTAAATTCGGTAATACTTCTGACAATTTTGTGAAGGCACAATCTATTCTCATATTAAGTTATGTACACTGAATTGCTGTTTTAATAAAAATGGTCTCCTGTAGAAAGGAGTTTCATTATTCTCTTCCCCCGAAGATTTGTACACATTAACAGGGTTGTGGGGGAGCAAAGCACCTTTGCTAAGGGTGGCTATTAGTGGGTCTTGCTCCTCCACTAGTAATGCCATTTTAGACTGACACTATTCGACAAGTGAATTTTTAATATATAGCCCCTTTTGTACAGCTTGTATAGAACCCTTTCATGCTAATACACAGAACTTTATTATTCTGCAATAAGCACATCTCCAACTCTTCCTTGTGGGGACTGCCCGGTACAGTTCTACTAATGTGCATATGCAACTATGAGACCTTTGCACTTCAGAAAAAGAGATACATTTTGCATTAGTCTGGTTGAAAGGGTTAGCAAACAACCCTTTCTCTAGATTTTTTTCATAATTTATTTTTTTATCCCCTACCATCTGCCACATACCCGCTGCCTTGTAATAATTTGACTCATTTGTGCCTCTGATAGCTGCCGGGATGATAACCTTCCACAATTAGCTATGAGTTTTTTTTTTCTTCTCGTGCTTGCCAAGCCCTTTTTCTTAAACGTCTGACTTGCAGGTGCATGGGCCTGTGATGCCATTCACTATGGGTGTACACTCCCTTTTAAAGGCTACCATGTAAACATGACTTGGCAAGGACCAAATGCACACTCTAGCCAATGCTGTGCACCATGCACCTTTATCCCAGTTAGGTAACGGTATTGCAGTGAGCAAGACCTCCACCCACTCCCATTCTTCCCCTGGATGGTTCCTATAGCCCCTAAACCAGTAATCAGCCTTTATTCCATGGAATCTGGTGTTGTCCAGATCTGATTTTTCTTCCAAGTGTGCAGTTTTTTTAGGGGACCAGCATGAGTTCCTGCATGAAGCAAAATGTGATGCCACTTACTAGATGCCCATTTTTAAATGGATCTAAAACTATTCTAATCCACAAAACTTCTATCTCTTGCTGCAAATTATAGACCAATAGCTCTTATGAACCTACATATTAAAATATATACTGCAATTTTACCTAACAGACTGAACAACATTTGTATCTGATATAATTTCTCCTTTTGAATCAGGTGTTATTTAAACAAGCTAAATAAACTATCCAACTATCAACACTTTAAAGCTTTGTAAATGTTAAAATGAGTTTGTAGCAAAATAGTTCTGCAGCATTTGTTAGAAGAGACATAGTTAAGAAAAAATATTTGTATAAATTTGACTTCCTTAAACATTTTACAGTATATTAAACTAAAGTTTTATACAAGAAACCCCACAGAATTTTAGTGAAAAATGAGTCTCCAGTTCATTAAACGTTAAAAGTGATGTAAGAAAAAGATGTCTTCTGTCATTGTATTTATTTATTCACTCTGTATATTGAACTGCTATTTTTATTTCTAATGCAAAAACACAATTTGTCTAAGTGTATAGATTTTAAATTACCCTAGCAGCATTTGCAGAGGATAACTTTCGGTAAGTCTGCATTTGGACATACCAAGTGTTAAAACAGTTGTTTTGCATTGTCTCAAATTCAAAATTAAATCTGCAGGTATCAGAACCCCCCCCCCCCCCCCCCAAGTGAAGACTGGCCCTGTATTCATCCAATGGCTCTATAAGGAATAATGGCAAATCAAAGCTTAAAATATTTAGGAATGAATTTTCATCAAAATGCTTTACTAAAGTAGCAAAATAATATTAAATGTTGGGCATTTATACATGGGAATAAAACAGATGGGCTAACATTAAATTTTCTTTCCTATCCAGAGTAGCTATAATTAAAATGAACGTCTTTCCAAAAATGTATTTCACTTTGTCTGTCTATTATAATATATACATCAAGGTATTTACATCTATTTTGTCTTCACTGATTAAACTTATTTGGTCCCTTTAATCAGTACAAATGCCATGTAATAAACTAACTGCTTCTAAAAAGTATGGAGGTGGTGTTCTCCCAGGTTGTTACATTTATTTATCTCATCATTAATTCGTGGAGGTTGTGAGGCAAAAATAATTGCTTATGGCAACCATCATAGATGCACCTCCAGCCTAAATGCATCATCACTTACAGATGTAATCCTCTGGCCTTTCCTTTAAAAAAAAATATTGAAGAGCTAAAAATTCATGTTCTGTTTTCCAGTTTTGTGTTATTGTATCAAAAAGTGTAATTGAAAGTTTTAATATTGACAATGTATTTATTTTTCCTACCAAATGATTTAAATCAAGACATTTTCTTAGGCAATAAAATGATTGCATAATTGCATTTCTCCTTCTTAAAAACACATTGGTATGGAGCAGACACTATTGGCATATAGGGATAAAGCCCTGACTACAACAGTTATCCCGGGTTTGATTAGTTGCTTGGGGATCTGAGGTTCTGGCAGGGAGGATAGATGTGCTTGTCCTGGGAGGGGGAGGAGGGAGAAGTGCATGCATGCAGCACATGACCTAGGTTTCCCAGGTGTAGGCTAGGGAAACAACTGAAGTGTTTCTTGAGGCTGGATGGCATAAGTTGGTGATGTCAACTCTGCAGACGGGTGGTTCGGTGTGGTCTGCCCATTGAATGCCTCACACATTTATTTATTTATTTATTTTACATTTGTTGACTGGGAGAATCCGACTGGATAAATGTCCATTTTCAACGGAGGTCCGGGGAAAAAAGCTCCAGAGTCTGGAAATATTACAAAGGCAAGCAAACGCATACTGAGTCATTTAACAAATACAGAGCCCAGGTACAAAAACATAACCTATTTAGAAGTATATAGAGAAAAAAAGCATATTTTAGCTGCAAATTGTAGTAGCAGGACACGTTAGTTGTATGTCCCGCAATTTCTACTTGAATTAATGAGAGTATGTATAATTCACTTATAGATATGTGTACATTTACAATATTGTGTTAGAGTATGATGGTGTATGAAAGAGTTGGGGAGTACAGAGAGTAGTAGAGAGCTTTCAGGAGTGTAGTAGAACTCCTAGTTGATGAGGTTTGCGTATTAAGAAAACTAGTACATTTTGTAAATTAATATGCGGAGGTTGATAAGGTCTTGAGGGAAAAGCAGGTGTAGAATGTCAACCTGGGGGAAGGCATGGGCACTGTCTATTGATAAATAGTTGTTCCTTTAGTAGTTGTTTAAATTTAATGATAGAATTTGCTGAGGTAATATCAGGGGGCAGTGAGTTCCAGATTTTGCCTATGTAGTTAGAAAAGAGGGAGTCTCCTGCTGAGTTGTTGGTTCTGGTGATCTTGATTAAGGTCCTGTCACTAGAACTTAGTTGTCTTGGGTTTTCGTGTATTTTAAGTAAATTAGATAGTGCTGGTATTTCAGGGCGGTCACGGTGGTGCAGTGGTTAGCATTGCCGCCTCACAGCAAGAGGTTCTCCGGTTCAATTCTTGGCTGGGGTGCCTTCTGTGTGGAGTCTGCATGTCCTCTCTGTGGTCGTGTGGGTTTCCTCCAGGTGTTCTGGTTTCCTCCCACATCCCAAAGACATGCTGTAGGTGGATTGGACATTAAATTGGCCCTAGGTGTGTGTGTGTGTGTGTGTGTGTGTGTGTGTGTGTGTGTGTGTGTGTGTGTGTGTGTGCCTTCCATGGAAGGTTGGGCGTCAGGCTGGCAACTCGACACCGTAAAACTCTGCTGCCAATCATGAGCGGACAGATGATCCGCTGTGGTGAACCCTAACCTGGAAAAGCCGAAAGAAGAAGAAAGTGTTGGTATTTTGTCTGGATATAGCAGTAACATGATGTGTTAATGGAAATTATGTAAAAATACTTCTGGTGACCATGTGATATGTATCTGGAATACATTGATGATCTTGCTGGCCATGACCCTTATGGGAGTAAGATATGGGGGGGGGGGGGCAGGAGCAGTCTTTAGACCTGGAGAAATAGGAAAGGCAGCTGTGCGTGGGAAAAGAATGCAGTAAAAAGACTGAGATTTTATCTCAAAGAATATGAAAACTGCTGAGGAACTAAGAATTGCTATGATTTATGATTCCTTCCTAACTGCTATCCCTGTAAATGGAATCTTACACTTAGAATATTACATGATGATTCCAGGTGATTCCACTTACCTGGTATAACTTTGCTTGGGGGTTTAGGCCCTGCTCCGTTCCTGTACGCGCACAGGTTCACTTTGTGCCCCTCCCTGCTACATCTGCATTTATCATAACCTTCACATACTCCCATCTCTTCTGACCAATCGGGGCACTCTATCAAACTCCTCACAGTACAACTCCCTTCCTTGAATTATCACTTGTATCTCAGTCATGTTATTAATGTGACCTCGCTTGTTACCCTCACTTTTCTTGCTCACTTAACTTCATACCAGGGCCACACTGTAGACTCACCCCTACAGTCTCACTGCACACTTGTAGCAACCTCACACCAACTCCCTCTCTACAACTACACTTCCCCTGCCACTAAAAACTACATCCCATACACCCTCCCAAATATCAAATGTCCACAGCACTTAAAAAAAATATCCCTACAATACGACAGGCTCCTTAAAATATATGCTAAACATATTTTGTTTCCCTCACTAAAATATCCCTCAGCAGAGACATCCCCCCAACCCAGGCCTCTCCATCTCAAACCCTACCTCTAACTCCCCTCAAAAGACATCCCCCTATTCCCTAATCACTGCCAAAAAAATAAATCTGACCTCATCTCATGTCTAAACATCAGAAGCATATGCAACAAAACCCATGATCTACATCCCACCATAAAACTTTACTCACCTGACATTCTCATCCTAACGGAAACCTGACTTAGACCTCACATCAGAAGTGAGGAAATGCTCCCCTCCGATTATAGCATCCTCCTTGCAGATAGACCATGGGGGGGTATAGCAATTATGTTTAAATCTTACCTCAACAACCAAACTTTCAACAAAACACTTCCCCCTATCAGAAATGAAGAAATCTTTAAATGCCAACCTTAAACTTAACCCAAATAAAACTGTCAACATCATTTAGTTGCTACCTCCATCCAGGCCAGAATATACCACCCCTAGAAAGCCTCCTGAACTGGGCCAAACTTTCTCTACCCCAAGAAACCATCATCCTTGTTGACTTCAATATTAACTGGCTATCCTGTACTAAGGACTACCCAAACTTAACACACAAAACCTACATGGTTTCTCTCAACTAATATAGTCTCCCACGCATATAAATAAAAATCCCAACAAACATACCATCCTTGATTGATTGTGTACTAGTTAACAAGCATCCTTGCTCTTACATAACTGGTTGTCTTCCATACAGCCTCAGCGACCACTCACCCCCATATCTCCTGAAACATCATGTTAATGTTAATCCCATAATTTATAGACAGATCTGTAACTAAATAAAATTCAATCCCCACTCCAGCTCCTCGCTACCAAACTGTAACTGGACACCACTAAAGTACCTCAATCTAGATGAAGCTGTCCACTTCTTCAATTGTACTTTCTTCAACATCTTAAACACCCATGCTCCCCTAAGGTGTACCAGAGTTAAACCTAAAAACTCCCCATGGCTTCAAAAAAACACCTGGGAATTAATGAAAATCAGAGACAAAGCCTGGGATCACTGGCATCAAACAAAACCTCCCTCTGCTAGGCAATCATTCCTTGAATTATGCAATAAGGTTAAACTAAAAATAGAAACAGATAGATAAAGCCCATTACTATCTAACTGCCTTAAACTCCTCCTGCAACAACCCTAAGCAATTCTGGTCCTCTAACAAACTCAGCACTACACCCAGGTAAAGCAGACACCCCCTCACCTACCATCCTCTCTAGCTCCACCTGTATTGCTGACTCCTTCGATAAACATTTCACTGAAACCATTCAATCCCTAGTCAAACAACTTCAACCCTCATCCACCCCCCTCACTTCCACCCCTGATTCTCTACCCCCTCCTTTTCATCTTCCTCTGTACCTACCTGTTATATAAAAAAAAAACTTCTAACAAAACTCAAGCCCACAAAACCCACTGCTGACAACCTTTCCTCAGAATACCTAAAAATTGCAGCTGACACCTTAGCCTACCCTATCTCCATACTAATTAACTGTTCTATATCAGAAAGTTATGTATACTCTCTATGGAAAATCTTGCACATCATTTCCCTTCACAAGGGAAGCTCCTCCACTGATATTTTCAATTACTGCCGTATTGTCATCCTGTCCCCACTCTCCAAGATCCTGGAGAAGTCCATCAACTCTCAAGTACTTCACCACCTCCTAGCTAGCCATCTTCTCTCCAAAACCCAGCATGGCTTCAGGCCATATCACAGTACAACTACCACATTCATCTCTTTCACCAACACTATCCTCCATCATAAAAACAACGTATTATTCTTTGCCGCTGTATTTCTTGATCTGTCCAAGGCATTTGACAAGGTATCACACAAAATGCTACTCTCCATTCTCAATAATCTCTCCTTCTCCCACTCCGCCACCAACTGGTTCTAAAGCTGTCTGACCGGCAGACCACAGTTTGTCATCTGGAAAGATACCCTATCACCTCGTCTTCCCGTTTCCCTGGGTTCCTCAAAGGCTCCATCCTTGACCCTCTACTATTTTCCCTGTTCACCAACAATCTTTATACCTCCACAAAGCATGCTTCCCTCATACAATATGCAGATGACTCCACCCTCATCTGCTATTCCCCCACTCTACCTGAACTTCTAAACATCACTCAAGAATCATTTACATCTGTAGAAAGCTGGCTATCCAACTCCCATCTTCTACTGAATCCTAAGACCAAACTCCTTATCTTCCGACCCTCCAAATCCAACTAAACAATCACCCACTTCAGCATCCTTGCCAAAGAAAATACCATCATTTTCACTTCAGATCACACCAAACTTCTTGGTGTGGACATTAACAAACTCAAATTTGATGTCCATATATCTCTTACCATGAAAAAAGTACACAAAAAACTTGGAGCATTTCATAGAAATAAACTATACCCAACCAAGGCAGCCAAAACCTCTATTGCCTATTCCCAACTAATATCCACCTTATTTTATGCATCACCAGTGTTTATAAACTTTAGACAGTCCGACTTAAACAGTCTTGAAACCTGCTATAAGATAGCAAAATTTGCAACAGGTGCATCCTACCGTAGCCATCGCTACCACTCATTAAGAGAACTAGACTGTCATGAAATTCCACAGCTTCTTCACCTAAAGCAACTTTCTTTTGCCCACAAACTAATAAACCATCCTCCATAAGATCCCATCACTTCAGAACTTGCTCCAGACTTACTGCTTCCCTAGATCCCTATGATCCAACAACAAAAATCTTTCCGTCACCAAACTCAAGAATTCCTCTGGTGTCTTATAACATACCCAAACTTTGGAATAACCTTCCCCATGCTATAACCTCCTTACCATCTAGCTATCAGTTCAAAACTGCACCCAAGTCTTAACTAAAACTACACTGGCTTTGCCCATGCCCCTTTCCTGACTAAAAACAAACTCCTTCACCAAATAACTTTAAACTCTCTTATCTATATGCTACAGAGCTTATTAGATCTACGTTCTTCTGCCTCTACAACATTACAATAAGTTCCATTTCTCTTAGTCCATCAAACTTTAAGAAAATCTTTTCCTGTTTTATTGTATATTCTTTTTTAATTTGTTGTTCTTGTATCAGATGTGTTAATTGTATGTTATTATATGTGTTTTGCTCTGTAAGTTACTGTTTGTCAAGATATATACTGTAAAACAATTTATACACATGGAGCTTTTCTCCCCGGGCCTCCGCTGAAAAAGGACCCGTGTCCAGTCCAAATTTCCCAGTAAATAACCTTTTGGCAACATCATTTATTTATTTATCTACCTAAGAGTATAATTTTGGAATTAATTAAAAGTTTAAATTTAAATATGGTAATTCATATGGACATAAAATATCTGAAAGACCACCGTCTCAAGCTGTTGTAGGCTAATGTTAAAGTTAAAATGAGAATATTTGCTGTTTAACAATTTTGTCAAGATATGTTCAAAATGATAACATAACATGGTGAGAAATTCTAAAATTAAATGTGTTCCTTTTCAAAATTATATTACTCAATTTATAATTCACAATGTATATTAAACTTCAACTAAAAAAATAAATCGCACCTTCCTAACTGACCTGCTGCAATCCCTTGAAAGTTGATAGTGCTGATATTCTATGCATACTTTTGGAACTGCCCATTTTCAGATCATTTATAGAATGTTTTTAAGATCAAAAGCATAAATATCTAAGATGTTATTTCTTGGAAATGTTACTGTTCTGCATTTTCCAAAAAATATTAAAACAGATAATCTAAAAATTGTGATAACTATTTCCATTTTTATAAAATTATGCATTACAATCAAGATCGGCTAGATTTGAAAATAGACTTGGGAAGGTTTTAAAAATATGGCACATGAATACCTAAGATTTTGTAAATTCAGCACATTCTAATACCAGTAGGTCCACTCTTGTGTAATGTTGGGGAAATGTCTCCAAATTCTTATTTGAGTAAATGGCGCTTAGAATTGTATACATTATCCCACTCGGACTCCAAGTATATTAGGGTTATTTTTTTTTTTTTTTTTACATTTTTTGTCTGTGGTGCATTATGTACTTTTTTTGTAGGGTTCCAATAGTATTCCTTGGCTAAAGGATGTTCTGTTAAGTGTGTTTCATTTTTTCACAGGACATTTTCAAGAGAAACAAATGATCTTCTTATACGTGTCTTTTTTTAAGTTGAAAAGTTCTATATACTTATGCACATCTATAGACTTAAGTGTTTTGAATGCCATTGTTCGTTTTTATGTGCATGTTTGTTTCTTGGGTTTCTTTGCAATTTAAAATCTTGTCAATAAAAAAAATCTGGGGAAGTGAATACCGTTCATTGAAAATAGTTCAGGAATACCTGCAGCTTTCTCCGTAGGAGATTCTGTGGACTCCATAATTCTAATATTCTTAATTTTGTGCTTTTCTGGATAACTGGTATTTCTCTCTCATATAGATTGACAATGTAGCTGACCAAAATTAAGGTTTTAAATTTTTTGTTCTTTAACCACGAAGATTCATAGCTCTCCTTGCCAAAATATTAATGAAATGATACAGTGAACACTGGGTGTAAGATGAGGCTCTTCCTTCAAATAAAAAAGGCACTGCCAGTTGGAATTTAACAGCCACAAGAGCACTATGTAGCTCATCTTATCCACATTCAGACAAACTGTATTAAGTTAAAAATGGGAACAGTTTAGATATATTTACCAATACTGTTGAGATAAATGAGGCCTAGATATGATGCCATGGAACTGTGAAACTAGTAGAGTAAAGTAAGCCTTCAAAGTGTTCTGTTTATAGCTGGTCTGTCATGTAATGGTCATAGTGTAATTTAGAATCTTCCAAGTTGGGAGCATTTGACTTTAAAGAGCTTGGCGTGTGAGGCACAGTCGTGGCTCTTGGGCAAGATATCTGGTAGCTGACTACCTATCTTCTTGTCTGTCTGTGCATATTGTTGTATGAGCCTTCTAGGGTTTAGATGTTTTTCCTTGACAGCCCTTTAACTGCTCAGATATTGAATAATTCTGTTCATTTTCCACTTTTTGTTTTTTTTTGGGGTTTTTTTTGCTGGCAAGTTTGGCTATTTATTTATTTAACATTTGTTGACCGGGAAAGTCTGACTAGGACAGAGCCTTTTTTCAGTAGATGCCCAGGGAGAAACGCTCCAGATACCTTAGATCTTCAATCTGTGACTGTTAATATTTCGTTTTTTTCAGACTAGAAGTAATTTCATAACTGAAAAGTCCATGGTGTAACTGTCGATTCTGAGAACTGCATTAGCAGCGTCATGGTTTTTCTTTGGTTTAATTCCACATAATTTTTTGTGAATGTCAGCCATGTTACTGATTTCTGCCAGTAACCTTTTCTGCCATATACCAGCCTTCCTTTAGGAAAATAATCATTGCTGAATCCTGCCTGACATTCATCAATTTCAGAGATGGCTGTCTTATGAAACACCAAGAGAGATGGTTTCTGATGCCATAACAGTATCACTTGATCTAGGATTGTAGCTACATTATCATCTGGCTAACTTCTTTGAGAATTTCCCAGGCTTTCAAAACCCCTCCCCTTTTACTAATGATTCTTTAAGCAAGTAAACCTTAAATGTCAACAGCTAGTTCAGGTCTATGCTTGCTAACCAGCTGGGGACCCTCAGTTATTTAAGATCTGATGACCCACAGTGTCACAAGTTGCCAAAAGATCAAGGAGAACTTCATTTGTTCTCCTGCCATCAGAAGGCCATTGATCAATAAAATTAGTGATTTCTCCATGCTTTGTATTGATTCAAACCGAGACCAACATGAATATCAGCAAGTCATTTGTTACCAAATAACAATAAAGATGCACATAGAGGACCTTCTTTATAACCGAAGTACTGTCAGGTGGAGGAACCCTTTCATCGTAGAATTCCTCAGGCAACTGTGAACATGGATTTATTTGCCTTTGGATGGGGCACTTTATGAAGCAGATGGTTTGAGGTGGACTCCTCATACGTCTTACTTGTGCATCATCCTGGAAGTGAGTGCTTTCTTGTTATCTTTACAGAGGGTGTCTTGTCCATCTCTGACAATACAATTGTAGTCTAGTATCTCTGTGAACAAGGGGGAACCATTCTTAACTGTTAATGCTGGTTCTGTTCTGCTAGAAGGCCAAGAAGGTGTGGCAGTAGACCCTTCAGTTTGGTTGCTTTTTGGCAATTTGCATTTTAAGTTGTACGTCTCCCTCCTAATGCCCCATGAGTTGGCACTCTGTCCATCTGTGGCTGGGAATTTTTCTCACTTTTGGGGCAATCTGGTATGTGACTTTACATTTCCACCCTGGTGTGTGTCCTCCTTATTTCTCTGACCAACTGCAGTTGTCTTAGGTTTTTCTCACTTATCCCTCTTCCAGGGTATCAGTTGATACCTCAGCCTATCCACGGCTTTACAGTCTCCTTGATGTTGTTTCATCTCTTCCTTTTATGTCCAGGTTTATCAAGTTGCTGTAGTTTGCACCCTGCTGACATGCTGTGTACCTCCTTTAGCAACATCTGGTCTTGGGCCCCACAGATGCACTTTTCATTAGGAAAGACTCACTTGGACCTTCAAGGCCTGAAACTAAATACATGACATCCTATTCTAATGACAACTAAGTCTAATAACTTGTTAGGCAGAGTAGTCATGTACAAAAAGACATGTATAAAGGAAAGGTTGAGAGATTATCTATTCTGGATTATCATTCAAGCCTGTTTACCAGGTTCTGCATTATCTGTCCCAAATATTTAACACTTTCTTGGTGTGCCTGTCGCTACACTTTTCTTGGCTGTTCAATTTAGTAGTTTCCATTGTTCACTGAGAGCAAGATGATGACTCCTTAGCTTCTTCCAGATTATGCTTCTGTTAAAAGACTCATCTGTTGTATTGGGTATTTATTTTGCTGGAAAAGCTGACCTTTCCACTTTAAGCAAGCATGGCCAAAGTAGTTTCTGTCTTGGAAAACATTTCTAGTGGTTTTGCCCTCCTCCAGAAGAATTCAAAACTTCTGGCTATTTCCTTATAAAGAGTCAATCTCAGGACTTATCAATCCTTTATGCACAAGTTCGTTATGGAGACCAGTCTATAACTAACTCTCAGAATTAATCCAGCACTTAGGCTCAAGGTGGGTATGGAAATGAGCTGAAAGCAGTCTGTTAACTTGCCAGTTTTCTTTCTCGTCTGGAGGAGTTTTGCTCACATTCTACATGGGTAGAACTGGATTCCAGTGTAAGAATAGTCAGCTTTTTATATCCTTTTCTAAAATTCAACTAGGCTGGAAGATGGTGAAACAGACCCTTGACCAGGTGGTTGACTGCTTGCTTTTCCTTGTGTCATAGTAAGTATGGAAGGAACACTTCATTCACACCTCAAGGCTCATTCTGCTAGGTCATTTGTACACCAACACCTTTATGAGGTACTGTAAAGTGAAAATCTCTAGCCCAGGTCATCTTTTGGAGTTTTTGTTGACTGTGACCAAGGGTTACAGAGGCTAGTTCTGTTATCTGATAAAAAGCTATAGGATACTTGAAAATAACAAGTAGAAGGTTGCCCATCTTTAGTAACAGACATTCCTTCTCTCATCTTTCTGAATTTCTTCTTCCTTGCCGCCACCACCACTACCTTTCTTGGGTGTTTGCCTCAGATTGTCAGTGGAGGTATGCAGTAGCAGAAATAACTAGTTCTGTGGAGGAATGCCAGAAAGAGGAGCTAGAGTGAATTCTGATAGTGCTTTCTTTACTGAGCAGTATCGATTCCTCTGGTGTAAATTTTGAGGTTTAGCTGGATATTCTTGCAGACCTGTCGTTATGCTAAGTCACAAAAACTGTAGTTTTTGTCTGTCTGTTCTTGTATTCCATGTTCAGTGTTATTACTGCATCTGAAAACTGGTCTGATGGTCCACCAGACCACCTTGGGGAGATTTTTTTTTCTGTGATGGTTGAAGGCTACAGCACAATCCATTGTTTAAACACTGGCTCAGAGTTTGGACTCTAGTAACAGAAACATTTTATATATGAAATGGAATGCTTTACCTTACAAAATCAAATGAGATTTTGACCTTGTGGTGCTTACTTGTGTGCATGTGTTTTTTTTTTTTTTTGGTTGCTACAGCATCCTCTACAGCTTCAGGTTTATTCTTTGTGACATAATGTTCTTTAGGCAGCACAGCATGTAACCTTTTCTGCCAAGTATCCTTCATTGCTTTCTTTTTCCTAGTCCCTTTGTGCTCAAAGCTGCATGGCAGAAGATAATATAGTTTAAATGGGGAAGATTGTAAGACAGTATGGGAATGCTGTTTGCTGAACTGTGGAAGAGCCAAGGTCCAAAAAAGTGAAAAGCACTCATTCATACACATTTGTTTTGACTTAGTTTGTGCCCTGTGGTCAGAAGATATCGGCATCCTGCAGTGGTTCATTCTGTCAACTTGATGGAAACTGCTTGTGAATTGGTATACCATAGATTTGCCCCTCACTGCTAAACATGAAAGGTGGCACACTTTCTCCTTTTTATAGTGTCTGCCTCTTGAAAAGACACAAAACCTGTTTTGCTAGTGTACCAGAATGTTGTTGTTTCATTGTCACTGTGCTGCTAACATAACAAGGAACTTCTTGAGTGTGTATCTTTTACTACATTTTGTATCCTTTATCCATGACAGTTGTATGTTAGTGTCCTTTGCCACTCGAGGGAAACTGCATGGAAAGAACTAAAATAGATGCCTCTCCCCTTTGCCACAGAACAGAAACTCAGGCTTGCTATCCGGTCATGTATCCACTTAAGATTTTAACTTCTTTTATCAGACGTGAAATCAAAGCCATAGTAAGGATGAAGTGAAGGGGTGGCTGCTTTGACAGCAAAATGTTTGGTAGGTCTGATTGGAAGAGCACTGGTCATCCTTTGAAACCAGTTGTCTCTGTAAGGAACTATAGCAAGGAGCAGTTGTAGCTGTTCTCTAGCAGCTAGTAAAAGGTATTTTAAAATGTTTTAGTGAGCCATTACTTACTGTGTACGTAATGGCTCTTTGAGTATGATGGTCCTTTAAATTCAGTAAGGCAGTTAATAGTAATCAGCAGAAAGCATTTAAGTAGCTGCAAATTTTGAGGCTGTTCATATGATGGTCTGTGCAAGGAACGATTTAAAAGTTTGTTTTTTTGTTAATGTTGAAAAGAACTGTTCTGAATGTATATGCCGTTGTTCAAAGATAATTTACTTTTATGTATGCATGTATTAATTTTTGTTCCGTCTGGTCTTAACGGTGCTGCAAAAAGTTATAGTTAAACCTGTTAATAACCATTTCTGTAAGTCTGACATGGCCTTTTTGTTTTCTCAGTTTTTTTTTTTTTTGGGAGGGGGTGCAAAGTGGAGGCATTGCTAAGGGCAGTAAACAATCCTCCTACAGCTCTAGTTATAATGTTCATAGGCGCTGATGAAAATTGCTTATTCTACCCTGACGTTAAAGGGCTTCTTTGCAGTAACATAAATGGTTTAATCTGTTTTACTTGCCATAGCTAATGTGTAAATGCTCTGTACTCTGGACAGGCTGAACCATCTTAAGCTTTTTAATCTTGTAGTTTCTCTCTAGCTTAGGTTTGCACTATCTGGCTGGCTTAATTGATGATTTACAGTTATTTAAAAAAAAAAAAGACCAAAGGGTGTTGCAGAATGAGCAATATCCAGAAGCTAATGAGCGTCTTGCAGAGAGCTGTAAACTGAATTAAAAATCAGCATAAAGTAAAACGCCACCGTGTCATGAAGCTTGGTGTATGAAAGGGTAAAGATGCCTTTAATTCTGGTTCATGTACTTTGTCCTAATATGTGGATACTTCAGTCATTCCCAGAAGCAGGCCGTTACTTGTTTTTTGCACCTTTGTGCTGCTGAGTCATTCAGTGATGGTTGGGTTTGTATTGCAAACGCAAATTACTTAGGCCAGTGACCCATTAACTGCAAGGTTGATCACTTGTTTACTAGTGGTGTAGTTGCATTTTTTTATTTTTTTTTAACTAAAAGTACCGTTTTCTATAGTTCTTTTAATACAGCTTCTCTTTAGTTTACTCTGTGTTTTAAGCTTTACTTTTCCAGTTTTGATGATGATTCAGGAATAAAGTCAGAACATGTTTAAAGTTTAGAAGTGAGTGTTGTTTTGGGCTTGGATGTTTGCTAACAGAATATGACCATGCCCATTGTATATATTATTGGATTACTGGTTTTATGAGGTCCAGTTTGCTTAAAACAGCTGTAAATAAACCTTGGTGAATAAAATGAAAAGGAAGGTTATGAATTTGCTGTTCTGTGTAAGATTTGTTTTCTTGTTTTAATCAGCCAGCTGCTTCAGTATTTTTGAAATGCTGAGGCAGGGTGGGGTTCACATCTTTTCTATAAAACAAATGCTAACAGATTTTCAAGTTTCTTTGCAGTGGAGGAGTTTTTTTAAATGAACTTAATAGGGTGTTTGGTGAAGATCACAAAAAAGCACGTTAAGTGATAGAATTTTGTAGCAGATAGTGAAAAAAGTGGGCTAAACTAAAGCTCCATTTTTGTACCTGTGCACAAAGTAGACTCCTTTTGCGACCAGTAGGAGGAGCTTACTCTTCGTTCCTGATAAGTGGGGTAGAGTTTCTTCTCCCTCATTGATTGGGGGCCAGTCTTCCAAAAGTAGGTCCAAGTTGTCTGCAGTCTCTGGAGCTTTGCAAGGGTGGTGATTGTTTTCATATTAATGTGTCAGAATTAGTTTTTTTTTTTCCATTTGTTAAGATGCTTTGAGGACTGAAAGAGGCTCATTTTTGGCTCCTACTCTGATCTGAGGAATGTATCCTGGGCTTTTCATGCTGTCTTTTTGCTTTAGTTGATTGAGTTGCATGGCTTGGCTGTAGAGCATCCAAATCTTAAGGGTGGCCCAACTAGATATCTGTTTGCAAGTAAGGGTGGTACAATACCAAAGCTTCGTCTCTGAGGACTTCTCCAGGCTGAGATGTGTTTGGCTAGCACTGGGGGAGGAGCAGTCATGGGTGAACCCATGCTAGATTCATGGGCTCAGGCATGAGATATTGGGCATTTGTTTGACCCTTGGTGAAAGCTGTTGGTACAGGTGTAGGATTCGACCCTTATTGATCTCTGTTTAATGCCCATGTCAGACATAATGCAAGCCTCTTCTCTTCATGCAAGATCCCTGGTCTTTAGAACACCATGTGCATATCAGTATCTTGAGCCACGGAATTATCTGGTTTCTGAGGTGTTTGTGTGTGTGGCTTCTGTCATTATGCCAGCTGGGAAAGTCTGGTACAGAGATTAGCATAGTCATCTCAGCGCAAGAGGTTCTGCAGTTCATTTCTCGGCTGAGGTGCTTTCTGTACGGAGTCTACCTGTCCTTGAGTGGGTTTCCTCTGAGGGCTCTGGTTTCCTCCTACACTCTAAAGGCAAACGTCTGGACCATTTCTCCCTGGGCCTCCTCTGAAAATGAGCTCTGTCCCAATCGGACTTTCCCAGTAAACAAATGGTAAGTAAATAAATTAATTAAAATAAATTGTGTTCAAAATTGATAAAATGACTCTGTCCCATTCCCTGAGCTCCCGTGTGGATGATTTCTTTTTAGGGAGACCCTGTGATGCCCAGGATCTTGCATAATGCTTGACGTTCTTCGTGTTTCCACTGTTGCAGTCATCACACTTGGGTTATCTGCCTGCAGGTTATCCCTCAGTCTGGCCCTAATACCAGAGACTTAGTATTCCTGCGTCGGACGCTGTTGCTCCAGGACTGACGTCAGATCGTCAGGGTATAAAAACAGGCAGCCGACACCATTACATCGTCTTTCTTGCAGAGCAGCCCGAAGCAGAAGCAGTTTACAACTGCCAGTCAGCCACTACCTGAATTTTCTTTTATGAGTTTAATAATCCTGAAGTCTTCTAAAGCTAAGTACCCCGTTGGGGATCCTTTTTTCTTCCTCTAACCGATGTCAGAAAAAGTTAACAATTGTCTTGCTTGTGGAAAGCAAATACCTCAGAGATTTTCATTCTTAATGTGTCACCTGTTTAGGCCCAGACCACAACATCACTTGCTGCCTTAACACCCGAACCATTCGTCGTCGGGCTCTTTGTTGCTAAATTCTTTCACTTTCGATCTCCATATTCTGATATGGCTTCTGTAAGCCACCCAACTACCGATTTATTCCGAAAAAACAAAGATAAAGATAGAGACCGCATAGGTCCAAAACTTCCGACGATGCTTCTGTTAAGCTAGTTGCCAGTCCACTGGTACTCTGTGAGGCACTTTCACAGCCCCTGATGCCCACTTCAGTGGATTCGCAGGCCTCTACTGAGACTCATTCAGAGTCCGGTATGCCGTGAGACTCCTGCTAAGAGACAGGGTCCAGTTCCCTCCAGCTTCTACAGACCAGACGTCCGATGACTCTGACATTTCCGATTATGAAGACATGCCCTTATCTGCTTATGAGGATTCAGATGTAGAGGAATCCATTCCTTCTGCCTCCCCTCCAGAGGATTTTTCTTTTGTTGAAACCTTGCATACCTTACAAGAGCATTTCCACTGGGAATGCCAAGACTATCCTCAGTCCAAAAAGAGACTCTTGAGAATTTCTAGAGCTGCCTCAACACAGGCCCTTAGCAATATCCCCTGTCCTGGATGTTGTGGATGATGTTTTTATGGAATCCAGTCTTAATCCTGACACTTTACCTCCTCCCTCTAGGAACCCAGACAGGTACTAGAGAGTACCTGACACTCACAGATTTCTTTTCAAGAATCCTACTGCTGACCCAGAGATCATTTCCCAGGGGCCTAAAGGTATCAAGGCTACTACAGCCAAGAATCCCACCCCTTCGAACAGGGATTCCAGAGCTTTGGACAGATGGGTTAAGAAGGTATATACCTCTGCAACTCTTGCTGTTAGTGCATTGAATTGTCAGTTTCACATGCTGAAGTACCAGCAACATATTATGGAATTTATTAAACGAAAAGTGGTAGCCTTTTCAGACTGTGCAGAAAATAAAGAATTGCAGGAGCTTATGCACTCTGCAAGCCAAGTCAGCAAGCATACTTTGCAGTGTGGCTTTGACGCCCTAGAATCATCTTGCCAGACTGCTGTCACTGGCTCTGTACTGAGAAGACATGCTTGGCTGAAGGAGCAGACCTTGCCAGACCATGTCAAATCAAAGTTACTAGATGCTCCTTTGAATAAGGACTGTTTTTGTTTGGCACTAAAGCAGAAGAGATTCTTAAAATGATGGAAGAAAAAGCTAAGTCTATGCAGACTGTTAAAGAATTCTTACAAGTGCAACCCCGTAGATTCAGTAGTCATTGCCCCTCCAAACACTGGTCCTTTCCAGCCCCCTCCAGGCCTTCTCAAACCAGACCCAGGGGAAACAGGCCACCCAGACTTCAGTCTCAGGGTATGCAGAGATCTAAGCAATGGAGTGCTCCCACTCCTAAAGCAGGGAGTGGTAAGCCACCTCCTTAAAGAAAAAGCTCACAATTACTTCTTTACTCCACTCCCCAGCCCTGCCCAACTGCTTGTGCCCTTAGGAGGAAAACTTGCCCTTCATGCAAAAAACTGGATGTCCACCACTCAGGACCAGTGGGTCCTCAACATTGTATCCCAGGGGTACAAATTTTATTTCCATTCACTGCCAACCCCAAGTGGGTTTCCAGATCTTCCTCCAAACCAGTAGGCAGAGGCTCAAAACCAAGTACTTTCCCTGCTCAATATCAGAGCTATTTAGCCAGTTCCAGTAGAGCATAGGGGTCAAGGATTCTACTCCAGACTCTTCCTGGTACCCAGGAAAGTGGGCTCTTGGCACCCAATCCTGGATCTTTCCATTCTCAACACCTTCCTGGTGGTACCAAAATTCAAAATGCTTACCCTGCAACAGCTTCTTCCCATTCTAGCCAAGGATGCCTGGTTAGTCACCCTAGACTTGAAAGAAACCTATCTGCATATCCCCATAAGGGAATTATGCAGGAAGTATCTACGTTTCAGGGCAGGGGTCTATGCATTATCAGTTCTCTGCACTTCTCTTTGGCTTATCTACTGTGCCCAGAGTATTCACAAAATGCCTGGCTCCAGCCATTGCATACTGCAGGCAGAAAAATATCCAAATTTACCCATACTTGGCTGATTCAGATGGACAGTCAGGAATCGCTACTTCAGCACCTGGTATTTGTAAAAAAAAAAAAAAAAACCTTCTCACTTCCTTGGTGTACACCATCAATGAAAGGAAATCAAAACTGGTATCCAGTCAAAAGATTGTATTCCCGGGAGCAAGCGTGGACACAACTTCATAGATGGCATTCCTCACCACAGAAAAACAAGTCTGTCTGACAGACTACTTTAAACAAATGGCCACAAGAACCCAGCTGTCTGCAAGAAAACTACTGCAAGCCCTAGGGTTCATGGCCTCATGTATACTGCTGATTTCATATGCAAGACTGCATATGAGGAAACTACAATGGTACTTAAAACGTCTTTGGTGCCAACATTCTCAGGACCTGGAAACAGTCATTCCTATCATACCTTGTCTAAGGACAGAGTTCCTCTGGTGGTCAGAAGCATGCAACCACAACAAGGGACTGTCATTTGCTCAACCCCAAGCCACCCAGACCCTAACCACAGACGCATCAGACTATGCCTTGGGGGCACACACGGATGGAATATATATTCAGGGCCACTGGAGCCCAAGTAAAATTCATCTGCACATCAACCAAAAAAGAGATGCTAGCTGTAATGAATGCCCTGACAGCTTTCACATCCCTAATCTTTCCAGGACAACTGCTAATAAAAACAGACAACACCACAGTTATGTGGTAAATCAACAAGCAGGGGGGAACCCATTCCTACCCACTCTGTAGGCTAGCCATGGCCCTGTGGAACACGGCCTTGGACATTCAAGTCCATCTGCAAGCTCAATTCCTACCATGCAAACAAAACTTACTGGCAGACGACTTAAGCAGAAATCTCCTAGACCCACACTAGTGGCAATTGGAGCACAGCACCTTCAACCTTCTGATCCAGAAATGGGGGACCCCAGTGGTGGATTTCTCTGCGTCCCCCTACAACCACCAGCTCAGCAAATTCTGCACGAGGAATCCTCACAGCAGGGCCTGGAAAGTGGATGGCCCTATCTTTTTCAGTGGGTTAATCTCTCAATCCATGCCTTTCCCCCTCTGCCCCTCCTTTCAAAAGTACTACTCAAGATAAAACAGGACAGACCAAGAACAATTCTGATTGCCCTGGACTGGCCACACCAGCACTGCTACCCACTCCTGCACAGTGTGACATCAGTGCCACCTTGGCATCTACACCAGAATCCAACCCTCCTCTCTCAGCAGGAGGGACAGATTCTGGATCCACAACTGCAAACCCTAAATCTTGCAGCCTGGCTTATTCCTTGAATTCTCCCCCAGCAACCTTAAGCAAAGAGGTGCTGGACATCATTCTTGTAGCCAGAAGACCCAGTACAAGAAAATCCTATGCTGATAAGTGGAAAAGGTTCTGCTCATGGATTCAGTCTAAAAGAGAAGACAACACTGCCCTCTCTCCCTCTTATCCTGGATTACTTAGCAGATCTACTCCACAAAGACCTGTCCTTCTCCTCCATTAAGATACATGCCTCAGCCATTTCTGCTCATTACAACACTCAGCCACCTCTCTTCTCGCTCCGTTATCAAACAGTTCCTGCGAGGGGCAAAAAACTTAAGGCCACCAAGGAGAGCACCCACCCCTACTTGGGATCTTAACTTTGTACTGGAAAAGCTCACGCTTCCCCCCTTTGAACCTGCTGTATCAGCAGAGTTAAAATTCCTCTCTTGAAAAACAGCCTTGCTTCTAGCCATAACTTCAGCTAGAAGAGTGTCTGAGCTACAAGCACTGATGGCTGTGGAACCCTTCATTAATTTCCATGCTGACAGGGTTTCCCTCAGGACTAACCCTTCCTTTATGCCTAAAGTGGTGTCCAGTGTGGCTCTCAATCAATCCATCCATTTGCCAACCTTCTTCCCTAATCCTCAAAATAAAGGGGAAAGGATCCTGCACTCCTTGAACGTGCACAGACAGCTCAGATTCTACCTTGATAGGACTAAGCCCTTCAGAAAATCTGACCAGCTACTAGTCAGCTTTGCAACAGAGGCAGAGGGCAAGGCCATTTCAAAACAAACTATTTCCAAATGGATAGCACACTGCATCCATTTCTGCTACAAGCACCATGGGAAACAAACCCTTCAGGGGGTCAGAACACATTCCACTAGGGCGTCTACCTCTACATTATTTCTCAGGGGAGTCTCTACCAGGGACATCCTGGAAGCTGCTACCTGGAGTTCTGTACACACCTTCACCAAACATTACCACCTGCCTATCTTTTCCAAATCCAGGGCAGGATTTGCTACAGCAGTCTTGCAAGGCATACTAGCCAGCCCTAACTCTTCTTCACTGCCTCCACTCTTCTTCAGCTTTGGGAATCCACCCGTGTGTGATGACTGCAACAGTGAAACACGAAGGACATAGTACAGTTGTGTACACTTACCATAAATGTGGATGTTTGAGTGTATTCACTGTTGCAGTCCTGGTTTCCCTTCCTCCAGCCCCCTGATTTTCTCTCTCTCCTATCTATGGCTATTACCAACCCCTTCTGGGGTATTGGTATTTACTTTTTATTGGTGGTGTTTTCCCCACCATAACCTAGCTCCCTATTTGGGGGTGCTCCTGACATTTGGGGCAAGAAAAACTAATGTAATGACATCAGCTGCCTGTTTTTATACCCCTGATGACCTGACGTCAGAAATACTAAGTCTGGTACTCGGGCCGACTTAGGGCTACCTGCAGGGAAATAACCCAAGATGATGACTGCAACAGTGAATACACTCGCACATCTACATTTATGGTAAGTGTACACAATTATACTTTCTTGAGACCTCTCAGTCCAGCATTTGGATGAAATAATCTTGGAGGCACCCACTTTCTGCTGCTGCAGTCTCCTGAAGAGGGCTTTTTTTGCATCAGTCTCAAAACTTTGGAGCCCCCCGCCCAAAGGCATCCCAGTGCTTGTACCAGGGCTCCAGCTGTTTGACACCACAGTCTTTTTCCTACAACTGCAAACAGACTAACTCAGGCATGAGACAGGTGTGGCTAGAAAATGTATTATTGTGCCACATTGGCACTTAGGGCTCTCAGCTGTGGATCTCACTTTTAAGTTTTCAGTCCCTGCTTCTAGATTTAGGAATATTGGAATACTACTAGGCATGTGATCATGAGGACCACAAGCTGTCTAGCCATACACACATTAAAGCAGACAAACTTAAAGTTCAGGACACCCTTGTCGAGCACTTAATACTGCTTACCACCCAAATCAAGGAAGGCCTTGCATTCCAAGCCTGGTGTACATTTGTTTGCCACTCCATTCATAAAGAGTAGCGTTAAAGGTAGCCAATGTAGTACTTTGCTTGACTGGCAGTGGCAACTTATTCCATAGGCTGGGAATACTTTGTTGTAGGAAACTGTATCTCCAACTAGTCTTGTTTGTTTTGATGTTTGTCTCTAGTGCAGGTTTTATGGGTGAAAAAGCTAAGCAAAGGTCAGCTATATAAGCAGGGTCTTTCCTTTATCTAGAATTCTACAGAAACTTGTCTTTGACTCTTTCAGCTGCTGTTCAAGTGGGACCTCATTTGCCTTTTGTCTCTTGGATTTAGTGGATGCTATGATTGTGGAGCACAGACGTTTCTGTACATCTGTAAAGGCTGGTGAGGCTGAAGGGGTCACGTTTTGTGCATGAACTGGGTAGTCAGAGCGGTCTTTGGTTAGGGATTATAGTCCCCATCTGTGATGCTGTCCATGAAGCAAGTGACCCTATCATTGACATGATGAGTAAGGGTGCTGACTTGCCATTTGTGTTCTCCTTCCAGGAAGTAGTAAGAGGAAAGCCCGCTCCCCCAAGATGCCGTAGGGGCATCCTCCTTCTGCTGGCTAGATACCTGGGGGGGGGGGTTGCTACGTTATCTCTCTGTAGCCTGGTCCTTGAATGGGTTAGTGAGGAGGTAGAGACTGTTCTGACTTATCCCATTAGTTGAGCTATGTAGTATAAATTAGGCTGTGGCAAAACCTGCTGTATCCATTCCTCTGATGATTTTTCTTTTTTCTTCTGCTGTGTTTTTTTTTTCATGGCAGAGTTATTGGAGTGGATGTAGCCTTGACCTCCTGGAGGACCGTGGAGGTTGCTGTGTTTCTAAGGTGAGGGAGGACCCTTTTTTTCTTACAAATTTTGTAGACTTTAGCAACTACTGCTTCCAGTCTTTTCCTTCAGGATTTTTTTTTCTCTTTGGGACCCTTTATTCCGTTCCTTGCAGCGTGAGGAGGTTTGAGTGCATAGGAATCTGGAGTATGCTGCACCTTTACTTCAGGGATTCTCCACTGTTGAGCACCATCCCTTTGTAGGTGTACCATCCATGAGTTAGTTGTCCTGTCTGGACACATGGGGAGCTCCCCAGTTAAGAAATCCTGTGCTTGATTACAGTCATAGTTTATAAGGACACCATTTGTTTAAAGGACCCTTTTTGGGTTTCTAGTCAAAAGGTCATATGTTTTGGGTTAGGAACATGGGCTTCTTGTCCTGTGGCAGTTTTCCTAGCAGATGGTTAGGGTCACTTAGGCCTGACATTCTGGAATTGGGTGCAGGCAGGGCTCTTGTTTGCTTCATTCTACAGCTTCTGGATTGGAAGCTGCCCCCCCTTTAGGGTACCATAGCTTTCCTATATGTTTGTATGTTGCCAGTTGTCCTGAGATAACGGATGCTATACCCATGTGTGTTTGAACTCTTAGTGTCCAATTTTGGGGTCAAGGCCCATGTTCATTAGGGTTCTCAATAAAAAACAAAGCAGATTTTCCTTTCCGTTGTTCCTCTTGTTTTTCAGCAGATGGTAGGTAGTGTAGCTTGCTTAAGTTAACATTCATTTCTTTGTCCTTTAAGGTTAGGCTAATAGCTTTCATTGTTGTGGAATTAAGATTGCTTGGGTTGATGGTCCATGATTTGGTTTCCTTTTGGGGTAAGTTGCACTTGTATTTGCTCCCCTCTGCCTTGTGGAGGGAACTTTTATGTTTCAAGATCTGTTTGCTTTTGGGCTTTGCCATTACAACAGTTGTCTGTCCTTTGAGCTAGATCCTGAGGTCATTGGCTTCAGGACTTCTCATTCAGTCCTCTGTTTTGGAGGATGTGGCACCTAAGAAGAGTTAGATGTGGGTCTGTGGAGATGAGGCACACCAGAAAGTCTCCTGATTTGTCCTTCACATACATTTTTTTAACTTTTGCCTGGTCAGCAAATGGGGAGATTTGTCTTTTTCCATTTGGTTTAGGGGGGTTCCTATTATCTTCCTATTTCCGTGTCTTATCTACAGTGGATATAAAAAGTGTACACACCCCTGTTAAAATGCCATGTTTTTGTGATTATAAAAAAATGAGACCACAATAAATAATTTCAAAACATTTTCGCACCTTTAATGTCCCCTATAAACCTGTACAATTCAACTGAAAAACAAATCTGGTGGTAAGGGAAAAAATAAAAAAAACCTACAATAAGCTGGTTGCATAAGTGTGCACACCTTTAAACTAATAGTTTGCTGAAGCACCTTTTTGATTTTAATACAGCATTCAGTCTTCTTGGGTACACACCTGGCATCAATTAGAGACTCTGATTAACCCCAAATAAAGTTCATTTGTCCTAGTAGGATTTTCCTGACATTTACTCAGTTGCTGGCTACAGCAAAAGCCATGGTTCGCAGAGAGCTTGCAATGCATCAAAGGGATGTCCTTGTTGAAGGTTATCAGTCAGGAGAAGGGTACAAAAAAATTTCCACAGCATTGGATATACCATGTAACATAGACAGTTATCAAAAAGTGGAGAAAATATGGGACAACAGTGATGTTGCAAAGATCTGGACACCCCTACAAAATTGATGACAAGACAAAACTGGTCAGGGAGGCTGCCAAGAGACCTACAGCAACACTGAAGGAGCTGCAGGAATTTCTGGCAAGTACTGGGTTGTGTACTACATGTGACAACAATCTCCCATATTCTCCATATGTCTGGCCTATGGGAAAGGTTGCAAGATGGAAGCCTTTTCTTACACACAAAAACATCCAAGTCTGGCTAAGATTTGCAAAACAATACATAGTCTCCCCAAAGCATGTGGGAAAATGTGTTGTGGTCTGATGAGATCAAGGTTGAACTTTTTGGCCACAATTCCTAAAGGTACATTTGGTGCAAAAACAACACTTTGCATCACCAAAAGAACACCATCCCCACGGTGAAGCATGGTGGTGGCAGTATCATCCTTTGGGGTTGCTTTTCTTCAGCTGGAAGTGGGGCTTTAGTCAAAGTGGAGGGAATTATGAACAGTTCCAAGTACGAGTCATTTTGGCCCAAAACCTTCAGGCGTAGAAAGCTGAAGATGAAGAGGAATTCCACCTTTCAACACGACAATGACCCCAAGCATACATCCAATCTGAAAAAAGAATGGCTTCACCAGAAGAAAATTTAAAGTCTTGGAATGGCTCAGCCAGAGCTCAGACCTAAATTCAATAGAAAATCTGTGGGGTGACCTGAAGATGGCTGTGCACAAGAAATGCCCTCGCAATCTGACAGATTTGGAGCACTTTTGCAAGGAAGAGTGGGCAAATACTGCCAAGTCAAGATATGCCATGCTGATAAACTCCTACCCAAGAAGACTGAATGTTGTAATTAAATCAATAGATGCTTCAACAAAGTATTAGTTTAAGGGGGTGTACACTTATGCAACCAGGTTATTGTATGTTTTATATTTTTTATATTTTCCCCTAACATATTTGTTTTTTTTTTTCAGTTGAATTGTATAGGTTATATGTCACAATAAAGGTGGGAAAAGTTGTTTTGGAATGAATTATTGTGGTCTAATTTTTTTATATCACAAAACCTGGCATTTTAACAGGGGTGTGTACACTTTTTTTTTTTTTTATATCCACTGTAAGTTCAAGGCATAGTGAATGCTTTGTGCACAGCCCTTTTTAGTGACCTAGATGGGGTGGTAGATTCACTGTCTAGTCATCGGACAGTCATGAGAATGGCCATTGGACTTGACCAGGGGTGTATTCTCCCTTGCAGAGTTCATAGAGATAACGGGCAACTCCTTTGCCTCATCCAAAGTTATTTTGTTCCTTATGCTGTTGGCCTTGCTGGATATTGCAGGAGGGGTTAGTAGCTTCTGGAAAAATTTCCAGTGGTGGTCAAGTGGACACGAGTACTCATTGTGGATTAGACTGTATATTCTGCTGCCATGGTTGGTTTGCTTCATTTGTCCTAGTTGTTCTGAAGGCCTGTTGCTAGGTCTTGTGGTTCACTCCGAGCTCCTAGATTATTTCCTGCCCTTGGTCCCTGCCTAAGGGGAATATTAAAGTCTGGCTTTAGCTGGTTGTGGCTGCTTGTCGTTATCTTGCAGAGATCCTTCCTCTTTGGGGGAGTTGAACTTGATGTTTAACAGGTTTGACTGTCTGCTGTTGAGCCTGTTGGCCTGTAAGTGCTGGAGTATTCTAAACTCCCTCCACTGTCTTTGATTGTAATCGGCGTACTGGTACTCAGAGTGTGCAGTTGTCATTCCCCACCTTCTTCTGGAGAAAAAAAAAGGACAGATTGGAATCCTTGCTTCTAGTTCTCCTGGCAAGTTATGTATAACAGAAGTATATTTTTTTTGGCAAAGTTCTCATTTAGTGATAGAAACCAGTAGATACGGGCAAACCATGGATGATCCTCCAGATAGGTCATCTGATAAGTGTAAATGACATGCCTATTAACTCTTGTAATGGTTCCCCCATAGGTTTTCAAGCTACTTGTTATCGAACTAAATCTGGCAATGGCAAAAGGAGCTCTGTATCGATGGAATGCTGATCTGGACTAGGGAACCTTGCTTTAGTGTGTTTTTTCTTGCCACTCTTCACTAATTGACGCTTCATTATCTGTTTTAACATTTTTAGTCTTCTCTTTGCTGTTGGTCTGTTTTTAAGTGATGTATTTGCTTTTTTTTTTCTTGTATATCCCCTTTTTCCTTGTTTGTATGGAATCCCTGTAAGTTCTTTTTGATCAATGCAGCTAGGAGATTACTAAATTCTATGTACCTTTTATGTGCTCTAAACCTTCACACTATCTTCCTGTAAGTGGGCAGTGCTACCAACTTATTTAGCTGTTGGATTTTTCTTCAAGCTGAACAAGTTTATATTGGTATCCCACTTTTTAGGAATGGGTGTGTCAAATCTTCATTGTTCTTGACCTGTAGGATGATGTCCATTGGTGGCTGGGTGTGTAAGCTAGCAGGACTGGAGTGAAACCTGCTTATGTAACTGAAGTTTGGTAGCAATGCATAATTGAGGTATACGTCTTAAAAATGACATGTATTCTCATTGGTGCACATCCATTCCAGAGTATAGGAAGGTGTGAAAAAAGATTCTGGTTGAAGAGTGTAAACCCAGCTGTTGGCCCATCAAGGAGGGCTGTCCAATACAGAGCAACTAATGCACTAGAAACCTGGGTGTTATTTCAGTATTGCGTTGTTTATGGATATGTCTTAAAGGTTATAAAAAGTTCTTGTTTTGTAGAAACATGAGCAAACCAAGAAAAGAATGGATTGCACAACCAGGTTTCTGTGTATGGGACATCCTTGTGTGTTGTGTAGCTAGTACAATCATTAGCGTTACCCGAGTTTGACAGCCTGCCAGCCTATGTGTTGAAACTTTGGAAAGATACAGCCTTAATTGTTATTTTTGCTGCTTTTGATAGCCTTATTATATTCTGTTGAGTTAATAAAACACAATGGAAATAGCTAATTTTTGCTCAGAAAAAGAGCTAATTTTGCATATGCAGTCTGCTTCTGTTATAATCCTAGTTATTAGAATTAAGTAATGTTCAACATCTTGATCACTGCTGCGTAGGTTGAATCCTGCCAAAAATATAACAGCTGTCCAGCTTCCAAAGCTTCAGGGCAGCTTCCATGTACCTAAACTGTCAGACAGCTTGAGATGAGCTAACTAAAAGATATTTTTGGGCACTAAGCCCTTCAGAGCTTTAATGCCGCTGAAGAGTATGCCCCTCTGAGGCTTTTTGAGGATTGATGGTCAGCGTGTACTGTTCCCTTTCTGGGAGAAAAATACTTCTATTTAATAGTTTTATTATACTTTCCTTTTCAAGAAAGTTATTTTAAAGCTAGGAGTTTGTGTATTAATGGACTGTCACAAGACTGTGCTGTACTTAAAAATGAGAGAGCTCTTTTTTTCCCTGTCATTTTAAAAGCAGTTTACAGTAACAAAATCAGTTTTCTGAGGAGAAGTTGTGTTAATTTTACTTTTTAGGGCTGGCAAAGTGTGCTTTTTACCACTGTTGTCTGTGAAAAAAGTAAGATCTGATGTAATTTTTATTCATTCTTCCACAAATGGGTTTAGATCCGATTCTGTCGCTTTTTCCAGCTCATGGAATACAGAGACTGTTGAGCTCCTCCCTTATCTATAATGTACTAGCCCCTTACAATACCTCAGATCTCATTTGTCGCCTTTGTGTATGGATGTGGTCACTATCAGCTCTCAAGCAGCAGGTTTTTTTTTGAGAGTAATGTAGAAATTTCATCTCTCTCCCTTTTATTATTATTAGTGAGTTCTCTACGTATCCTCTCTTGCCTTGTCTACACTCTTTAGTGTAAGTTTTCAGTACCTTAGTTGGTTTTTCCCTTTCTTCTTTCTCCCTTATACCTTTTAGGTATACCTTTCTGATAAAATATTTGGTAATACTTTCCCTTTATCTATCCCAAACATTTTTTTCTTTCTCTTCTTTCTTGTAGAAAAGAAACAACTGAAAAAAATTTGGTTTTAAAAAAATGTGCAGCCTGCAGCCATAAAATTCTACTATTGGATCACATGCTGTGTGTGTTTTTATTGTTCAGACCTGGCCCATTTGGATTCTGCCTGTGATATTTGTAAGGCCTTCAACCCTAGGAATCTTATAGCTAGAGAAACATTTTGAGAGGATTACTCCCTTTAAAATCTTCTGACACAGCATCTGGGGCTCAAACCCATAAAAAACATGACAAAAAAAGAGGCTAAAAAGTGCTCCCACCTCTTAAAATTTCAAAACCTTCAGATCTGACCTGTTCAGATCCAAAGTCAAAACCCTCCAGTCTGACTACTTTGGATCCAAAAACAAAAACATCGGATGTGACCGCCTAAGATATGAAGAAGCATATGGATATGTCGCAATGGATCTGATCTCCACCAAGCCTGGATCTAGTGTCCTCTCAAATCCCTTCTCCTTTTTTAAAAAGGCATCATCATTTTATATCTTTGTCAATAGCTTCTTTTTGTTGTTCCTCCAGAAGTCTGACCAAAGCAGATGTGGACAGGATGATGAGGAAATTCCTCTTGATGCAAATTCAAATGGGGATTCTCCCAGCCTCTACCCTATCAAGTCCAGAGACCTTTGAGTACTACCCCACCTATTGTCTTCTCCGATCCAACCTTTGGTTTTGTAGCAAATGGCACTGAAGCTCCTGCATCCGTCTACTTTGGATCCACAGTTCATTGTATCTTCTTCACTAGTACAGTCTGAGTGGACCAGCTCCAAGCATGTAGAAGCCAGATGGCTCTTGGAGCCTTAGTGTCGGCACTGGATCCTGGGTGTTGAAGTAGACTCCAAGGTTGTCTGAGCTGTCTCTCTCCCTTGGAGTCTTGGCACCGGACACCTTGGCTCTGACCCCTGCCTCCAGTGGTTTGCCTTTGGGTCAGAAGGAGCCGAGAGTCCGGATGCATGTCTTCCAAGAACAGTCTGTCTGTCCATCTCTCTCTCTCTTCAGGGCATTCTGCTTTTGAGGTAGTGGAGAGAGTTTTCCCTGCTCCAAGAGAGAGAGCATATCCACCTTCCTCAGCACCTACTTCCCAGACCCATTTGTCTTTGCATCTTGAACCTCAGCTTCCTGGACCACAGGGACAGCCAACCTAAAGTATCCAGGATACCCATCAGGGTATATCGATATCCGATACTTTGGAACAACACACTGAAGAAGTCCATAGGAAGAAAGAATTCAAAAGGAGGCACTTAGACTCTCCACAGGAGTCTGTCATGGAGGATACTGATTTTGAGAGGGAAGGGTCCCCAAGATCACCACCTGATAAAGTCACCTTTGGAGGAATACTAGAAATCCTCAAGCAAAGGGGTGGCAGATCTACTGGCAACCATTCCCAAGAGGAATCAGTATTCCTACAAGCTTTTGGAGTTGGCCCATCTACCGCATGAGTGACTCTGTCTGCTGATGAGCTCATTGATTTGATCTCTCAATGGATGTAGAAGCAGCCTAATTCCATTGAACTGATCCCCAAGAGACCAGGCAAGATCCTGGGACCACCCATAGATGGGGAATTTTGGTGCAGGGAGTACCAGCTGATGACATGGTTGCATTGGTGGCTACAATAAAAGAACTTACAGAACAAACTTCCCCTTTACATCCCCCTAACAGCGAGTCTAGGGAGCTGGACAGATTTGAGAATCATCTATATGCTTCAGGGACTTTTGCCCTTTAGCCGTTGAATTATGTGGCACACACCACTAGAATCCAGAGGGATTTGATTAAATAACTTAACAAATGCCTCTCTCTGACCATTATTCCCTGAGGCAGACTGCTCAGTTGGCCACCCTACAGTCTGTTTCAAATTAATCCACGAGGCTCATCTCGCATACAGCTAACGGTACCTGAAGGGTGTCAAGAAGCTTTGAGAGTGCAGCAATGGGAGATGTCATCCGATCGATTTCTGATAGCAATGAACCTTCCTGGGAAATCCAGCCTGATAGCAGACAAGTTAAGCAGGCCCATTCTAATGCCTCATTAGTGGTCAATCAACATGAAATGTGGCAGGATATTTTGTTGATGGGCCCAACCTTGCTGTGACTTCTGTGCATTTCCCCTCAACAACAAGTGCAGCAAGACCTTTGCCCTAATCCCCCCACTGGGGGAATCACTGAGAGATGCTGTTCTCCACAATTTGCCCCATGGTATCCTCTACACCTTTCCCCAATACCTCTAATCCCCAAATTGCTTCAGAAAGCATCTTGATAGAAAACCATAGTCATCCTCATTGTTCCTTATTGGCCTCGTCAGATTTGGTTATTTTTTTGGCCTGGTCTGCTTTGCTTGCCATGGATTCTGGATCCAGTTCCAGACCATCCATCATTCTTTTGTCTTCCCACAAAGCTTCCACTAAAAATGTACAGAATTAATAAAAAAGGTTTGTTGTTTGGGTGCAGTAAAATAACACTGACCCCTTTTCAGCACCAGTTTTTATCTGCAGTTTTTTAATGAAGGTGCTAGTTCTTCAGTCACTAAAGTTCAACTTCCTGCCATTTCTAATTTTCACATTGGAGTAAATAATTAGTTTTTAGCTTCTTCCAAACTTTTTAAGGCCTCACAAGGGAAACCTTTCTTAGACCCCCTTCTAAAGATCCCACTTCCCCGTGGGATTTGAATTTGATTTTTAAAATGTTCGCCCCAGTCCCCCTTTGAACCATCAGCCAAATGTGAACTAAAATTTTTAACCTGGAAGACTGTCTTTTTAGTGGCCAGAAGAGTCTCAGAACTTCAATCCAAATCTTTTAAGCCTCCTTACTTGATTTTTCAGAAGGACACGGTATCCTTACGAAACAACCCATACTTCCTTCCTGAGATGGTGTCAGGATCCAATATCCATTAAACTGTGTCAGCCTTCCAGTTTTCTTCCCAAATTTCACAAAGAAAGAGTATATGTTGTACCTGTTGGATGTTCAGAGTTACATAGGATAAACATTTTCAGGAAATCAGATCAATTATTTGTCTCCTTTTTGGATCCAAAATTGGGCACACCAGTTAACTAAATTGACTTTAGCCAAATGGTTAACTGATTGAATTTCCTTTGTTTACAAAAAAAAATTAGTTCATCTTTGCCAAAGCCTATAAAGGCTCATTCTACCACTTCTGTGGCAACTTATGTATTTTTATCCAGATCATTAAATGATATTTGTGCAACTTGGACTAACAGTCATACCTTTATTGCTCATTACAGATTGGATCTGTTCTCTAGGGGAAGAGCAGCCTTTCGGATAAGTGGTGCTCAGGAATATTCTTAGTCCTCCAGGGGGTTTATGTAGCTGTAGACTGTGCCCTGTTTGAGGAATGAATGAAAATGACAATATCAGCTAAAAAAATTAATGTACTCACCATAATGTTCATCTTTGCCCATTTTGATTCTTCCTTAACTCTCCTCCCTCCAACCCCCTACCAATTTTACTTTTGGAAAGATTAGAAGATGCTGAAGGAACCAATTTCCTTTATTTGATTTCCGGATACTGTTATCTCATTTTCTTATATAAATTACTATATAGGCTAAAAGGTCAGCAAACAAGATCTTAGGTATGGTAAGGGACTAGTGCCTTTCACAAGCTGGAAAAAGTGGCCAAGTTGGATCCAAACCAATTTGTTGAGGAAGAATGAAAATGAACAATACAAATGGAATGTTATGGTGAGTACATAATTTTTTAAGGGATTTTTAATGGCATTTGCTGCTTATTTTCTGTGGGAAAGAGGTACAATTTGAGGAAAATCAAGATGATTTGCTTTGATGTATATTTTTTGTTTTACCTTTAACTTTCACTGTTGGTTGTTAGAAAGGAATAGCTTAGGCAAACTCTAGCCATCCCAAGGGGCCTAGTCATAGAATGCAGAGAGGACAATCCAGAGTTTATCTAAACAATCCTATCTAGATTTGTGATTTATTAATCTTTATCATTAAGAAGTGTGACTGTGAGCGATAGTGAGCAGAAGCTACTACTCTTATTTGTGAGCTACATAAAGGAATTGCAGCTTTTGTCTGGCTTTCAGAACTTGTACGGTCAGAACAACTTTAGTGTACTTGCTTTAGTATTTAGTTGTATATTGCTTGTGTGATTTTACTTGTAGAAGTTGATTTAAGTTCTCTTTGAATTCTGTGATTACTGATTTTGATTATTTTTATATTTTTTTTTTGTTTGAAACTGATTATGGATGCCTTAAGTGAGTATTCCATTAATGATTTGCTAAAGCACAAATATATTGTACAGTGTAACAAATGGTATGCATGTTTAAAAGTAAACCTGATACCACTGATGATCTGTCTTCATATCAAAAGTTGGATGATTTGTTTACCATTATTAGAAGTAAATCTAGACTTATGGATGATGTGGGTTGCAACTGGCTAAAAGATAGAACCCACTGTGTGAAAGTAGCTGACTCCAAGTCAGACTGTTGACCAGTCACGAGTGGAGTCCCCCAGGGTTCGGTCCTGGGTCCTCTCCTATTTGGTATCTACTTCTCTGAAGTTTAGGCCAACACAAAGGGACTCTGACAAAGTTTGCAGACTATTGCAAGTTGGGAGCCCTCCCCAAGTGATGATGACATCCTACAGAAAGGCCTCACTGAGACGACTGGCATTAGAACAAAGGCCTTAAGCTCAGTGCCAAAAAATGTGTCATCCCCTTTGGAAAAAACCCAGTTCCCATGAATTACCACATCAATGGTAGTCCACTGAATACCGGCGTCATAAGAGATCTGGGAACACAGGTTGCCAGCAACCTCTCTTGACCACCACATTGCCACTGTGGTCAGAAAGTCCTATGTGGGACATCTCATTACTAAGGGTTTTGCATCCAGGAAGAAAGAGGTCAGTCTCCCTCTACTCTTCCCTCATAAGGCCAATCATCGAGTACAATGCCCCTTTTTGGCATGTACCTAAACAATCCCATCCTCCAGTTGTTGTAGGTGTCTAGTGAGGTACAAAGCCCTTTTTGGCATGTACCTCACTAGATGCCTACAACTGGAGAGGCCGCAAAAATACCTCACAAAAAGGATTTTAGGCCTTAAACAGTTGTCTATATGGACAGACTCAAAGAACTTCAACTATTCTCGGTCTCATATCGCCTACTTAGAGGGGATCTCTGCTTGACTTACAAAGCCATGTCTGACCCAGCTCTGTTGGAAATGCTACATCTAAAGAAATCCCAATCCCTCCGCTCTACACGCTCCAGAGATCTCAACCTCATTACCACAATCAACAGAACAAGCTGGAGGGACAGGTTCATAACCTAGGGACTGCCCATGCTATGGAATTGACTTTCCATACATGTCAAAACAGAGCACCTCACTGGCCCTCTTCAAGAGGGATCTTGATGAGTGGATGGGAAATAGAAAATTCACCCCGGGGATCACGGACAGAGGCACTGGGAACTAAGGTTGGGTGGCACGATGCCAGGGTAATCCTATGGGTTAGGCTTGTAAAGGCTGCAGGACTATTAGCCTAGAACACATCTATGAAGCTATGATTGCACTTGTGCAATTGGCATGTCTTGAAGAACTGTTACATCTATTAATGACTGGAATGGTGAGATAAATAATGTTAGGCAAAGAGCAAATAGTACACATTTAGGAAATGTGTTTGTTTGTAAAGATCATTCATCTCCTATGAAACATTACTATGTCCCTGATAACTTTGGAGTTCTGGATGCCAGTATTCAGCAATTTGAGGATTCAGAATGTTTAGAAGGAAAAGAGAGAGAGGACGTTCATAACAAAGAAGAAAAAGAAACTGATAAATGTCTATTATGTAAAGAGAATACGTACTGAAAAGGATATTGCTTTATCTAACATACAGATTACAGGGAATGATAACATTTTTCTATCAGAAAACCATCAGTCTACAGAAAAAGGCATTTTTCCAAAAGAGAAGGTAGAAAAATGAGGCAAGGGGCAGGTGAAAATAAATCAAAATTGAGCATGGAGGGATTGAAGAACATTGCTGTAAGAAAAAAAGATGAGGGAGACCGATGCTGACTACATGACTGAAGCTGTGTATGTACAGCTGGATGAGAATTGCATGCTTGTAAATTTAATATGCAATGAAAACAGTGGGCTTAAGACTATTCTTGATGATCATTCCTTTGTAATAGTTGATTGAGCAGATATTACTGTATTAGACACAGATGTGGTCAGAAAAGATGTTGTAATTGGAGATTCAATTATTAGAGAAACTGATACTTTGCAGAGCAGATAATGAATATTGAATAGCGTTATGCTTGCCAGGAGCAAAAATAGAAGATATCAGGCAAGCTTAAGAACGTCTTAATATAAGGAAGTATGGATCTGTTTTTATTCATGTCTGTACAAATGATCTCATCTGCAAGGAGACTCGGACTGTTAGCAGGAAACTTAACTTACAGCCTTCTTTAGTATAGCTTGTACTGGTATTAGGACATACTTTTCACAAATCAAATAGGTCATCGTGAATGAAAATATTTTTGGGTAAACATGGAAAAAATGTCCTGTTTTAAAGGAAGTGTGTAGAGCATCCAGGCCTAGATTTGGGTGCACATGCTCAGACAGGATGGAGTACATTTATCAAGATCGGGGAAGAGAATTTTTGCACCAGACATTTTGCAGTATTTAACAAACACTAGGCAGGATTTTTGCCAGCTCAGGTGGAGGTGTTATGATAGGGATTAAAGATAGTTATGTGACCTGTGATTATTACATGTTCAATGATAACTCCAATACTATAGACTGTGTAACTGTGACAATAAAGAGAACCCCGGAACATATACAAATTGCTGGAGTGTATAGACCACCAAAGTCAAGTGCTGATGACCTAGAAGAATTCATACACTTCTTGCATGATGAAACACAGGCGAGAAGAATAATATTAGCTGGGGGCTTAAATTTACCAGAAACAGACTGAAATAATATTGATTCAACAACATTAGTAAGGAAATTATTCACTATGTATGTTCAGGAGCAACAATTGCTTCAGATTGAAAAAAAATGCTACCAGGGAGTAGAATATACTAGACATTGTTTGTGTTCCTAAAGAAATTGCTGTTACTTTAAAGTAAAGTTTTATTGCCATTGATGTGCAGGTGTGTGAGGTTATAAAGTTAATTTGTTGCTAAATAAATCAGCCAAATTGCAATCTAAACTAGTGCACAAAAGATTAATTACAGATTATATGGAAGCAAAGCAGCCAATATGTCAGACTAACTGGAGTGATGTGTTCAGTGGAAAAACTGCAGGTGGAATGTGGAAAGTTTTTGAAAGAGAAATTGTTTTGAGTACCAAAAAATAAAAATAAAAAATTTAACATCCAGATCTAAACTTAAAACGTTGGGGGATATATTTCCATAAGAACAAGATTCTTGATTAAAGCAAGAGACAAAAAAATGTATGAAGTGGAAGAGAGGTCAAACTACAACGTTGAAAACTGAAGTAAACAAGCTGGACAAACAAAGTAAGAGTACTGTGAAACAAGCTCAAGAAAAATTTTAAAATTTGTGTAAAGATATTGAGCATAATAGAAGATCTTTTATAGCTGTACAAGATGTAAAAGGAGTAAAGACATACAAATTGTTAAACTGTGTGCAGATTCTAAAATTTATTCTCGGACACAACAGATTATAGAAGTATTGACAAAATCTTATGCAAAACAGTTTGGCTCCACAAATGTGGTGTTAAGCTGTCCTCATAATATCCAGGTAACCTCAGATACTGGAATCAAATTGGATTATATTGAAAAAGAACCGCACTAACTGGATTCAAACAAAGCACAGAGAGGCGATGGAATTAATAATAGTGACTTAAGAACACTTCAGCAAGAACTTAAAATAGCATTATATCTCTCTACTAGCCCATATAAATATATGGAAATTCCCCAAGATTGGAGACTTGCACTTATTAAACCTGTAAGGGAAAGGGGAGTAGGACAAACCCAGAGTCATATAGACCCTTAAGTCTACTTTTGTGCTGTGGAAAAATAATGGAGAAGGTAATATTGGCCAATGTATTTTCAAAATTGGATAGGTTGGTACTTGAAATCATATATCAGCATGCATATGTTGAAAATAGATTTATTACGACCTGTAACATGATGCTAACAATACAACAGCTTTGAATGAAAAATTGTCCTGTGATCTAATTTATTTAGATTTAACTTCAGTGTTTGACAGGGTCATACACAAAACACTAATCAATAAATTAGAGCAACTAAGTATTGATGTACTCTTGATAAGATGGATAGCTGCATGGCTTACAAATTGGACATGGCAAGTATTGTACAGGAATTGAACAGGTAAAATTCTTGGTTACAGTCAGGGTGTCCCACAGGGTTCTGTCCTAGGCCCTTACTTGTTTAGATTGCATCTTTCAGACTTAGCTTTTTCATCTGAGGTGTTCTACAATCTGTATGCAGATGACCTGAAATTGGGTAAACTGATTGCATGCGTTACAGATAAGGCATGCCTGCAAAAGAACTTGACTAAATTGACCATCTGGGCACAGGAGAATAATATGCTGATAAATGCATCAAAAACTAAGCATATGAGATTGGGGAGATGTACACTGAAAGACGAATATTTAATACAGCACACAGTGATTGAAACTGTAGATGTAAGGACCTAGGTATATGGGTAGATCCAGCTTTGAGTTTTTTCTAACTGTATCAACCAATTGGTTAACGATGGTGTTAGAACTAAAGTCCAGGAAATCAGAAGTGATTGTCATTATTTGTTAGTTACATTAGAAGCAAACTTGAGTATAGAATAACAATATAGAAACCTTATAAGAAATCAAGCATGAGTAAACTGGAAAGACTACAGCAGAAATATACTAAAGGCATTCATGGATGTGAAAATTTAAGTTCTTATGAAAAACTAAAATATCTGAACTTGTACAGCATCTCTTATAGATATCTTAGAGGAGATTTTATCCAGGTGTATTGGGCATTTAGAGACCACTACCTCTGGGAATGTTTGGTGTTATCAAAAAGTAGTAGAGAATCATTAGCCAACCTATGCAAAAGATTCTATAGGAATGAGAAGTGCACAAATTGGTTCTCTGAGAGAGGAGAGCAGCTGATGCATGGAGCAGACTACCAAATTACATTAAAGCAAGTAACTAGTTTAGATATTTTAAGAACAGCCTGGACACTTGTTAACAAGTGTTTTAGTATATTGGCAAGCTAGAAGATCATTGATACGCATGTATTCTTGCATTGACCATGGAACAAGGTCTGTCCTTCTTTCATTCACTAAAAGAAAAAGTTAAGCCAATGGCCTTTGCCATCATAGCAAACTAGCAGTATGCCTCAGCTGCAGGTGGGTGACTCTGCTGTGGCCATTAATTGCACCTCCGACCACTCATCTTTCATCCAAAATCCCTCTGTTGTAGCACCTACAGCCACTATGGACTGAGGGTTAACCGTATCACCTGTGACTGTTGGGCTCCCTTCAGTGGTAAGAGAGAGACATTCTTTTCAGTCCCAAGAGAAGAAACTGGGAAGGCTTCTCTATTTTGCCAGAATGTTTTGTCCATTCCTGGGGAAGCTGCTGCCAGTAATACTGTTAGTCCCATTTTCCTGTCAAAAAGAAAGGGAAAACTAAATGTATATTTACTTCTCAAATTTCTCTAGACAGGAGTAGTTTATTGGGTCTGGCTCCGAGTTTAATTCAGACTATTGATTGATCGATCTTTGTAGTAGCTTCTGGTAAAAGACTGATACCTCCATTTCTGAAGAGATTCAAGATTCTGATGAATCTGGACAGGAGGATGGAAGATGTTCTCTTCAAATTTTAGTTTCAGACTCAAAGAAGAGGTGTTTGTCTCCATAGGATGGGTTTCTTTCTCTGTGACAGTTTCTGGAATGTGACTGTTTTCAGTGGGAGAACACTGAAGTTTTTCAATCCCTAAGAAAGTAGAAAGAATTTCCAGGACCTGCACCCATTCCTCCAGTTCACTCAGCTTTGAAGGTTGTGTACCTTACTGTCTGCAATTTTCCTGACAGTCAGCTAGATGCCCTTAAATAGAAAGAATGTATAAAGTTCCTCCTTTTTATATACTCTTCCCAAAACCTGATCCCAGCAACTATAACTTTAGTTAATCCTCCTGTTGCTAAATACTCAAGTACAATCCTAATATTTGTGATGAGGATGGAAAGATTGATTTGTTTGTGTCTTTCAGCTTTTCCCGGTTAGGGGTCGCCACAGCAGAAAGACGCTCTAGCTGAGAATCGAACGGGACAACGTCTTGCTATGAGGAGACAATGCTACCGCAGCACCACCGCCGCATAACTGTGGAAAATTTTTTCTGCAACTTTGATTTTCAGAATTTTTAATTGTCAGGCGTGGATGTTGAGGTTTGTCCTGACTAATTATGAAGGTATGGGGAATGTTTTGTCTGCAGTTCCCTCTTGTAAGGAAAAATCTGCTTCAAATTAATTTCTTCTATTGTTCAAGTCACTACTCATTCTATACAATGTATGCATGACTCTGTTGATACTCAAGGGGTGAAGCCACTGGTACTGTTTTCAGGAGTTTTACTTGGTTTCGTTCTCATAACCTCCCAGATAAGAATAAAAATAAGATTTTAAACTCAAAAGTGTGATGAAAGAGGAGTAAGCTGATATAGGGAATCTCTTCAACTCCCATCCAGTTTTGGTAAAAAAGAAAATAAACAGTCTCAAAAAAATGCAGGTAAACAGACGTTTAAGAACAAATGGCAGTAGGGTTCCATGAAGAATTATGGAAACTCCCAAAACCAAAGACAGTCTAATAAGTCAGAATGACTATTTAAGAGACTTTGTTTCTCCTCTCCCACCCTAACTGCCCCTTTTTTCTTCCAGAAAGTCTGAACCTCCACTTTTCTCTTCGGTGGCAGATAGTTTCAGAGAAATCAGTTCTGGAGATCATTCATCAAAGTTACAGATGGCAGTGGGAGGGCATTCCTCCTTTCCCAGGTAACTGCTCATCCTCTGGACCAGGCTGTCTTGTTTCCACCTGTTCTTCATCACTTGTTGTCCCAGAGAGTGGTAAAACCAGTTCCCCTTTCCCATGACGAAAAGGAGTTTTGCTCAAGTATGTCTTTAGTGCCACAGTTCTGGATCTTTCTTTCCTAAATCTGTTTGCTATAGTGCCCAAATTCAAAATGATGTCACTTCGCAACCTGTTATGTTGTCTTCATTTAAGTTTCCTAGTAACATTAGATTTAAAAAAAATGCTAATCTTATTCCTATTCATCCAGACTTCAAGCATTTCTTAGGGTTGTGTGTGTCTGGATCACATTATCAGTTTTTTTGGACTATCCTCTGCACCAAGATTGTTCGCAAAGTGTCTAGCTCCAGTTATAGCTCATTGCATGCTGCAGCGTATCTGTATTTGTCCATAGTTAGATGTCTTTTTAAAAGCATCAGTAATCTGTCTCTTGAGCAAGAAATCTTACACAAGCTGGTATTCCAGGAGAGCATTTAAGTCTTTCTTGACTCCTCACTGGATTATGTTTCTGGGATGTTAGCTGGACAACACACTTCAAAGAGCCTTTTTCCAGAAGAAAAAAAATTAGATCTATATCTATTTTAGGGCTTTCTATTCAAGGTTTGGTCACTGCAGGGGAATAACTCAGGAATTTGGGTCTCATGGCTGGTATGATTCTCATGATATCCCTGGCAAGACTCCACATGACAACGGTACAGTGGTATTTGAATTCTCTTTAGTTACAGCACCAACACCCCATGTCTTTCCAGATAACAGTGCTGAGGTTTGTCAGAAGATAAATTGTTTGGTGGAGATGACATATTTACCTATATCCAGGTGTCTGCTCCTCCCTCCCTTTTCCAAAGCAGTCTGTCAGCACAGACAGATGCCTCTGACTTTGACTGGGGAGCAGTTTCAGGAGGAATAAAAATGCAAGGTATGTGGGACACCAAGGACAGACACAAGCACATATTGACACTGATCAAGGAACTCAACTCTCTGAATTATCTTTGGTCACCGGTAACTCAAGTTGTTACAGACGATACATTCATGTGGTACATGTACATGGAAGGGGATATCAGGTTGTACTCCATGTACAGACTATCCATGTCAAATGAGATATAGCTTCATAGCACAGTCTCCCTCTACAGGCGTCTCCTACATTCCATCAGAACAAAACTGTGTGGCAGACCAGCTGAACAGGACAAGGGCAAACCCTGACAAAAACTAGATCAGGAGGTCTTCCAGGATTTCTTCCATCTCTAGGGAGATTCTCAAGTAGACAACTTTGTTCAGAGAGAAGAAAATCAGCTGGTAAGATTCTGCTCCAGGACTCGATGCAGGTAGGCCAGGAAGACTGATTCCGTTACTTTTGGACTGAATGTTCCTGAATGCTTTGTACCTTTCCACTAAGATCCAGGGTACTTGTGAAGATTCAGATGGAATCGCCCAAGATCTGTGTGTTGACTCCATTCTGGCTTAGGCAATTGTGGTTCACTCTTGTTTTGTAACTGGCCAGGGGCAATTACCACTCGCTTCTTCAGACTGGATCTGCTCACTTAAGAACAGTGGTGTTTGATTCACCCCCAACACCAATGAACTTCACTTGACTGCTTGGATGATATGATCTTAATTCCTTTTAAGCATTTATTGATTGCGTGCAGCAAGTACTAATAGAAACAAGAAAGCCTGCTACTAGAAACTAATGTATTGGCAAATAGAAAAGGTTTTCCAGTTGGTGCCAAGAGCATAAGCAGCACCCATTCAGGGCTGGTTTTTCTCATTTCATAATATTTGTGTGTGTGTGTGTGTGTGTGTGTGTGTGTGTGTGTGTGTGTGTCTGTTTACATATCCATTTCAATGCATTGTTATATCAAAATGTATTTGAAAGGGGGTTTTCTGGAGACCTCCACAAAAACTGGTGGCCCTTCCTTGGGATCTTAATTTTGTGAGAGAAGCTCTATTTGAACCAGCTAACTTGAGGATCTTAACATAGAAAATAATTATTAATTTGTTCTGACCTCTTCAAGAAGGGCATCTGAGTTGTAAGCTCTTATGTTGAGTCAACCCTATATTTTGCACAAGGACAGAGATCCTTTGAGAACCAGTCCTTCTTTTATACCTAAAGTGATATCTGGGTTTACTTTAAGCCAAACTGTCTATCATCTTGTTTTCCTGAACTAGAAAATGAGAAGGTAAGGATACTCCACATCTTCGATGTCCACAGATGACTCTGATACTGTCTTGACAGATCTAAACCTTTTAGATCCGTGAATCAATTTAATTTCTTGTGAAGGTAAGAGGAGGGGACAGCTTCTGTCAAAACAGACTTTTTACGACTGGCTGTCTAAGGTTATACTCTCAAAAGCAAAACTATTCCAGGCAGGGCCAAGGCCCATTCTATCAGGGCCTTGGCTTCGTCTAAAATCCAACCCTTTCCAAAAAAAAATAATAGTAATCTAGAAGCTGCAACTTGTTCTTCTAGACATAATTTTTACAAAGCTCTATATGCTTGATTCCTTCTTTAGGTCTCAATCAAGTTGCAAGGACCATTCTCCACAGCCTTCTTAACTGTTCTGTTTCCTCCTCCAAAATGTAGTAAGCTAGGCTAATCTACCCATATAACCAAGGCTACTGCAGTAATGATCAGTATGAATAACCTAGTACAGGTGTGCAAGTAAAGTTACCATAACAGATGTTTGAATGATCACTGCAGCATTAACCGCTTCCTCCCTCCACCACCCCCTCTTGTTTTCTGGTCCATTTATGTCTACGTTTGGTTATTTTCATAGTTGGTAAGCCGTTTTTCCCCTTTCTCTCTTACACCTTTTTAATGTAGTTCTAATTGCCATTGCTGGTATTTTTTTCTCTAATTTTACTTTGCTAGTTGTTAGTAAAAAAAAAAAAAACTTTTTTCTACTGTTTTTATTATTCTGGAAATGTCTGTAAAGAGTCCTTCTGGCTTTGAAAAGTGTCAGAAATGTGGGCACAAATTGCCTCTTTCCGTTGTGCATGCTTTGCTGCATACTGTTTGGGCCCAGACCATTTGCAAGTATTTTGCTCGTGGGTTGAAGGTCTTACAAATGGGACAATCTCTGATAGGAAAAATAAACTAATCCTGAAAGGCTTGTTACCCTAATCTTTTTCAGAGGCTATTTCTGGGGCTCACCCCCGCCCCCAAACCTAAGTTAAAGGAGCCTTCAAGGCTTTCGAGATCCTAGACTCCCTCATCAGATCCTACCACAGAAAACGCACAAGTCTGATCTGAAGACTGCACCAGATCAGTCTGTGTTGGAGTCAAATGCTTCTTTGGAACTGAAGCCTTTGCTGAGGACCAGGTATTCCCATCCATAGACCCAGTACCCTCTAGATTACCTTCACCATATCTTGAATCCTGCCGGACTCTAGGTCTGCATCAGTAGCTTCTCATTCTTCCAGAAGTCTGACCGAGGGTGGTGTGGACAGAATGATGAGGAAGTATCTCTTGGCACAGACTCAGTTTTCCTGGCTCCTACCCCTTTGAGTCAGGAAGCCCTTGTTTATACTACTACACCAATCTCATCTCCTTCTTCAAGCTGACTTATTTTGGCACCCTTGGATCCAAGTTTCCCAGGACCATCCGGATCAAATCTGAAGATGTTAGTATCTTCGGCTCCAAGACTACCTCTGAGTGCACCAGCTTTGACAGTTCCAGAGCTGAAGTGTTCCTGTTGGATCTGAGATGTTAGGCAACTCCAATGTTTTTGGAGCCATCTCTTCCCCTTGGGGTCTCAGCATTGGACAGCTTGGCTCCAACCTCTGCCTCAAATGGACTGCCTTTGAGGCAGGGGGAGCTGATGGAGTGGAAGCGTGGCCTCTCAGCTCTGTTGGTTTCCTTCTCCATGGAACATTCTGCCTTTGAGTTGGTGGAGAGAATATTCTCAGCTTCTGCAATATGGATGGTTCTTACCTCTTCAGATCTTCCCTCTGGATCCCACGTGCATCTACCCCTTGAACCCCATCATTCTATGCCACAGGAGCAGCCAGACCAAAGTCTCCAGGTTACCCAGAATGGTATTACTCCCTCTTCTTAGGGACTTCTTTGGTGGGGAGAAGTTTCAGGAGACAAAGTGTAAGAGAAGGCACTTGAACGCTCCTCAGAAGTCAGTCACTGAAGATACTGATTTGATGAATGGGAAATCCGAAAATCCTAATGTTATTTCTCCTCCCTATTTTCCAAGTCATTGACTTTATTAACCAACCAAGTGTTTTGTTTAAGAAGCAGTTCTTTCTGTGTTTCCTCTTCTTAAGTCTGCTTTCTAAGTCATTTAGAGAAACCTCTATTCCTGTTATCCTTATCTGGTGTTATAGCATTTCCTTGAGGGTGTCAGCCTGTTTTTGACTGCTTGTTTTAAGATTTTCCAGGTTTTCTTTAAAATCATCCATCTTCAAAGACAACTCCTGCAGGGTAGATGCCATCTGTTCTAGTTCCTTCTTTAAGGCAGCATCCTGGTGAGAATTCTTTGAGTTGCTCATTTTAACAAGTGAATATATCTCCAAGCTTTTTGATGGGAAATTATTTGTAAAACTTCACCAAAGTTTCTAATTATGTAAATTAGTCCTTTATCTATAAGATTTTACACTTTGAAGGTAGCTTACATCCTTCTAAGTTGGGAACTGCTGATTGAGGGCTCAGTGTCTATTATTCTAAAAGTATTCAATTGTATTTATTACTGCTTGGTAGTAATTTGATTAAAGTGTAGCTATCATTCTAAGTCTTTTGGATTAAGCACTTGGGCTTCAGACCAGTTGTTTTACATTACGAAGGATTGTGGCCTGCACTGTGGTGGCAGGACAGGTAGCTTACATCCTTCTAAGTTGGGAACTGCTGATTGAGGGTTCAGTGTCTGTTATTCTAAAAGAGTATTAGTTCTGGTTTAAGCAATTGGGCTCCAGGCCAGTTATTTTACATTAAGAAGGTTCATGGTCTGCACTCTTGTGGGAGGAGAGGCTGGACTCTGCCCTTCTGAGCTGGGAATTTCTGGTTAAAAGCTAATAGTGCCTGCATATTTGAGCTGTTTCTTACTGACATTGGTACACCTTGTTTGCTGTAGCATAGACTAGATCCAGGCCTGCTGAATCTAGCTTTGTTTGTATGCTTGTTGTTTGTTCGCTTGTTATTTCCCTAAAACGCTAATTCCACCTAAAATGTGGCTTTTCAGCACTTCTGTGGATCCCTAGTGATATCTGCATTGCTTACTGTACTTATTTCCTTGTTTCACTTGAAAGAAAGTTACTGTTTGTCATTTTTGCATTTAAGTTACCTGTAACACATTGCATTTAAGTTACCTGGCACTTGCTCACTAAAGCAATTATATAGGTCAGATCTAAAAAATTAAAAGCACTACACCCTCACAAACTCCCATTGAGCACATTGTTCCCCATTGGCCTTTTTTTTTCAATTATAAAGGAATTCCCAATACTATTCTAGCATGTCCAAAGGTCAGTTGTCAATCTCCTCTCCGGTCCAGCTGGTGAATCTGAGAATCTTGAGGCAATGTTACAACTGCCTCATGTACACAGACAGCCCTCTCCTTCTCCCAACAAATTCCAACACATGTGAGAGATGCAACCATATAACCATACTGGAAGCTAAGCTCTCTCAACTCAGTACTGGTGAAACCAGTCAGGAGGAGAAGGAAACCACACTCACTACAATTCCAGTCTCACATAGACCTACCACGACAGCAAACCAAACACATAAACACACAAAAACATACTCGGAGGCTCTAAATAAAAATCTGCCTAAGCAGCAGAAACCTCCAAAGCAGACACCCAAGCAACCGCTACCCCAACACAAAACACGTGCAACACATAGCTCACAAAGCCAGTGTGCCGAACAGTCACAGCCCTTAAGGCTAAACAACACACCTGATACACTTGTAATAGGTGACTCTATCATCAGGCACACTGACGTCCCGCTCACCAGGCTGAACAAGGAGAAGGTCACGGTGAGCTGCCTGTTGGGCGTTAGGATCCGCCACATAACACAAGCACTCAGGTCACTCCAAGGCAAGTACAAATATGACTCAGTCATTGTCCATGCTGGTGTGAATGACCTGAGACGCACCTCCTGGACTACATGAAAAGAGACGTAGAGGAGCTCTCTGAGCATGTAGCCCAGGCTGGTATGACCCTGACCTTGAGTAGCATCTTACCCTCACCAAGAATGATGCCACAATATGAAGACAAGATGATCAATTTCAACAATTGGCTTAAGTATTGGTGTCATTCAAAGGGGATCAATGCCTGTCAGCCTGGGATGACATGCTCGACAAGCCACGATGCTTCTCTAGGGACGGCTTGCACCTGTCACCCCTGGGCTTTCGGATATTGGCAAAGGCTCTTGCTACCCCCATAGTGCCTTTTTTAGGCAAGGCTCAAAAGACAAACCCACCTCCATAGGTATCACAAGGGATAAGAAACTAAGAGTAATGCTACTCAACGCCAGAAGTCTAAACCTCAAGATGCACGCACTCAAAACTCTCCTTAGCATGGAGAACATCGATATCTGTGTAGTAACAGAAACCTGATTCAAGGCTCCCGAGAGCACCCCAGCACTACTAGGTTATACCTCATACCATGCTTTTTGGCCCCAAAACTTGGACCGAACCACAAAAGGAGGGGGAGTATCAATATTCGTCAAAGATACCCACACCTTCAGGTTGGTGGCACAGCACGAAGCATCAGAGACTATCCATGTGCAACTAACAGTGGGTAAAACTGCCTTCCAGGTTATAGCCTGCTACAGACCACCCTCCCAAACCCAGGAACCCCACTCAGCCTTCCTGAGAACACTGGAAAATATGAAGGTCTCTCCAAACACCATGACATTGGGCGACTTCAACTACCCAAACATAGACTGGGAGCATTACTCTAGCTCCAACACCCTAGCCCAAAGGTTCCTAGAATTTATAAACTCAAATGCTATGGAACAACTTGTTACCACTCCCACAAGAGGGGAAAACATACTGGACCTGATCATCACCAACATGGGGACTCTATGCTCCAGACCAGAAGTATATCCCTCACTGGTAAGATCAGACCATAAACTAATCTCACTGTATATTCACATCCCGACTCCACCCCCATGCCCTGAAAACCACAGTGAAAAACTTCTCTAAAGCAAATTTCACACTCCTCAAAACCAAGGTGGAAACCTTCAAAGCCACCGGGCCTGTGGAAAATACGGCCCAGACTGCAGAATCCTTTATAAACGCATTCTATGAACACCTTCAGGAATGCATGGATCATGCAATCCCATATAAAACCAAGACCCAATCCTGCAAAGGCAGATGTCCTGTCTGGTGGACCCCAGCCATAAACAAACTATACAATAGGAGGAGGAAGCTACTGCATGATAGAGCAAAATCCCAAAAAGGGAAGGCATCTCTGATCAGTATTAGCAAAAAACTACGGGCACTCATAAAATCATCTAAGGCCAGCTTCGAGAGAAAAGTTGCATAGGACACTAAGGATAATCACAAGGCTTTCTTTAGTTATGTTAGGAACCTGGGTGGGAATTCCCAGATATGCTCAGAATTAGTCCAAAATGACAAAAAATACACCAAACCCACAGACATTGCCAACATCCTAGCTGACAGGTTCAGCGCAAACTTCTCCCCTCCTCCCCACCAAAAGGGCAAATATCTATCCCAGCAGAGTGCTGCCCCCCTGACATCTCAGATGCTCAGGTAAGAGCTGCCCTCTCCAAAGCAAAAAACACAGCATCAATGGGACCAGATGGTGTCACGGGCTGCGTCCTACATGAACTCCAAGAAGAGCTAAACCCAAACATAAAACTACTGTTCAATCTCAGCCTTACTACAGGATATGTACCCAAAGAGTGGCGTACAGCAACAGTGGTCCCTCTCCATAAAGGTGGTGCCTCAACGGATCCTGGAAACTATCGCCCCATAAGCCTGACTAGCTTGGTCTGCAAAGCTATGGAAAGGATCATCATGGACCTCATAAATAAAGATATTGGGGACCTACAGACACTGGATCTTACCCAGTTCGGCTTTGTTAAGGGCAGATCCTGCCTCTTAAACCTGGTTGATTTCTTTGAAACAGTCACCAAGGCCATTGACTAGGGGAAGGTGGTCCACACAGCCTACCTGGACCTCGTAAAAGCCTTTGATACAATACCCCACTCGGGCATTATAGATAAGCTCACCAGCTTAAATATAAACCCCTATGTCACTAGATGGGTTGCAAACTGGCTCAAGGACAGAACCCACATGGTTAGAATTGCTGGAGCCATGTCAGACTCCAAACCAGTTACAAGTGGTGTCCCACAAGGCTCAGTCCTGGGACCTCTCTTGTTCGGTATATATTTCTCGGAGGTACAGGCCAACACGGAAGGACTGTGGCTGACCAAGTTCGCAGATGACTGCAAACTGGGTGCCATAATCGACTCTCCAGCTGACACAAGCATCCTCCAAAAGGGCCTCATAGAAACAGACAACTGGTGCCAGAGCCATGGCTTCAAGCTAAACGCCAAAAAGTGTATAGTCATCCCCTTTGGCAAAAACAAAGTGCCCACAAATTACCACATAGGTGGTAATCCATTAAATACAGAAGAAGTAATTAGGGACCTGGGGACCCAAGTTGATAGCAATCTCTCATTTGACAACCACGTGGCCAAAGTGGTTAGAAAAACATTTTATATAGCCCACCTAATCATGAAGGGATTCACATCTAGATCAGGGGAGGTCATCGTGTCTCTTTACTCATCCCTCATCAGGCCCATAATTGAGTACAATGCCCTTTTGGGATGTACCTTACCAGACACCTGCAGCAACTGGAAAGACCCCAAAAGTACCTCACCAAGAGGATCAAAGGGCTCAAACAGATGCCATATGCTGCCCGGTTAAAGAAACTCCAGCTCTACTCAGTGGCATACCGCCTGCTCAGAGGTGATCTGTGCCTGACGTATAAAGCCATGTCCAACCCGGAATTAATGGACATGCTGCACCTCAGAAAATCCAAATCCCATCAAGCTATGCGCTCGAGAGACTTGAACCTCAGTACTGAAATAAATAGGACATGCTGGAGGGACAGATTCATAACCCAGAGGCTCCCTTCACTCTGGAATAAAATCCCAGTCCAGGTTAGGCAGAGTCCCTCATTGACTCTCTTCAAGAGGAATCTTGATGAGTAGATGGGAGATCGTAGGTTTACCCCGGGTATCACTTCTGTGTCACTGTTAGACAGAGGCACAGTATACTAACCTCAAAAAAGGGCATAGCAAAATTAATTTAAAATCGGTGGCAAAAGCCAAACACACTCTGGCTAGGCTTATAAATGCCCTAGGGCAGATAGCCTAGTATGAACCTATGAACCTATGAAGAATAAATAAAGAATATTTTTTCCTGTCTTATTTAACTAGTTATATGGAGCTCTAAAATATTGCTGTTTTGTTAGCCATTCAGGCTCCGCCCTCAGGCTGTATTCTTTTGATGGATACACAAGCAACATTATTGTTGTGCATGGAGAATGCTGATTATGCCCCGATATTCAGAAAAAAGACAAACCAGTTATGCGTCAGAATGGCACGTGTCTTGACCCTCCGCCTGTGTTGCTAAGTTGGGTCTAGCTGTTGGCAGTAGAATCTGCCTATACTTACTAGCGTATGACAAAGAACAAAACTGTATTCTGCCTACTGTTAATACCCTTAAAGTGCCCGTAACTTCCTGTATATATATATATATATATATATATATATATATATATATATATATATATATATATATATATATATATATGAAAAAATAAAAAAAGCTAGAACAACAGAATGTATTTGCTTACATAATATGAAAGATATGAACAGTGAAACTCAAAATGTTATGTCATTATTCAGCAACTTTAAGCCTCAGCGGTTTGTCTGAAAAACACAGATTTTATAAGGAACAGACAGAAAATATGAAGCAATAGTCTAGGTGTTCTGCGAAAAATATAGACAGTAGAGAGGCTTGAAAGTTGAGTGTAAACATAAGGGACTGCATTACACTACCTTTTTAACAGTGTCTGCTAAGTATTTTATAATTTTCAAAGCCAGCAAAACCTTTAGTGATTTTTTTGTCATTCTGACTAATAGTACATAGGTAGGTACTAGGCTATCGGCCCAAGGGCCTACGTAAGCCTAGCCAACAAGGTTCCCTGGCTTACGCCACCCAAGAAAGTTATTTTACTCTGCCACTGTTGAGCAGAGACACAGAAGTGATCCCCGGGGTGTATTTCCTATTTCCCATCCACTCAAGATTTTTCTTGAAGAGTGTTAATGAAGAACTTTGCTTGACATAGATGGGTAGCCTGTTCCAGAGTATGGGAAGCCTTTCGGATAGGAATCTATCCCTCCAGCATGTCCTGTTTATTGTGGTGACAAGGTTTAGGTCCCTAGAGCATGTAGCTCGGAGGGATTGGGATTTCTTTAGGTGTAGCATGTCCAACAGCTCTGGGTTTGACATAGCTTTATATGTTAGGCAGAGATCACCTCCGAGTAGGCGATATGCTATGGAGTAAAGCTGGAGTTTTTTGAGGCGGTCAGTGTAGGGCATTTGTTTGAGTCCAGTAATCCTCTTTGTGAGGTACTTCTGTGGCCTTTCCAGCTGTTGCAGATGTTTTGTGAGGTACATTCCAAAAGGGGCATTGTACTCTATAGTGGGTCTAATGAGTGTCGAGTAGAGGGGAACGATGACCTCTTTTTTCCTGGATGAGAACCCTTTTATGATGAGGTGTGCCATGTAGAAGGACTTCCTGACTACTGTGATGATGTGACTATCAAAGGAGAGACTACTGTCCACCTGGGTCCCAAGGTCTCTTATCACACATTCGGTGTTAAGTAGATTGCTGCCTATGTGGTAGTTCATGGGTACAGAGTTTTTACCAAAGGGGATGACACTGCACATTTTGGCATTGAGCTTGAGGCCATGGCTCTGACACCAGGCATCTGTCTCAGAGAGGCCCTTCTGTAGGATGTTCACATCATTTGTGGACTTGACTATGGCTCCTAGTTTGCAGTCATCTGTGAACTTCATTAGCCAGAGGCCTTCTGTGTTAGCCTGTACTTCAGAGAAGTAGATACCAAACAGGAGCGGTCCCAGGACGGAACCCTGTGGTACTCCACTTGTCACTGGTTTGAGGTCAGATTTGGAGTCTGCAACTTTTACAGTGTGGGTTCTGTCAGTGAGCCAGTTGGCAACCCATCTTGTGATGTAGGGATTTATACCTAGTTTATTGAGTTTATCTATAATTCCAGAAAGGGGGATGGTGTCGAAAGCCTTGGCGAGGTCAAGATAGGCTGTGTGAACCACCTTACCCTCATCTACGGCTTTGGTGACTGCCTCAAAGAAGTCGATCAGGTTCAGGAGACATGATCTGCAGCAGTTGAAGCTCCATGCAGTACAAAGAATTATGATCGCCTCACCGATCATATACCAGTATTATGTGTTCTCAATATGGATACCAAGTTTCACCTGTCGAGCTTCACTCGAGGTGAATTTCTTTACATCCAGGTCTCAAACACATAATTAAAGGGTTATATGATTGGTGACCTGATCATAATCTGCTGTATTATTCCATGTCAGACAGCTTTATTCCCAGAGTCCTGTTATATGGTGACCCTTTTAATCTTTCTTGCCACAGCTATTCAGAGAAGAATAGATATGCCAGTTAGATTTTCAGGGCATGTACCCTACACACAAAAATCAGAAAACAGTTGAAACTGATGATTTGAGTGATTTTTTAAATTTGGTTCGATTCTCAGCTAGAGCGTCATCTGCGTGGAGACATGCGTGAATGGGTGTACCTTCGTTGAAGGTTGTGCGTCAGGGCTGGTAACTCGGCACGTAAAAATCAACTACCAATCATGAGTGGACCAGAGTTCCGCTGTGGCGACCCCTAACCGGGAAAAGCCAAAAGACACAAACAAAATGAGGATAGAGCACTGATCAGAAATGACCATTTTCAGTCTCTGCCTAGAAAACACTGATGGAAAACCCGAAGGAAGTGATATTTATATTGAACTTTTGACTTTTATAGGCTTATCACTAGATTCAAAGATGTGCATTTGTATTATAGGAAAGATGGGCATTCCATGAATTACCCTAACATGACCCACCTCTATCCAACCTATGCTTCAGGTTTCTTGGGCTAGAGGCAGACACTATTCTGATGGTACCCACATACAGGATAGTGCAGTGGACCTTCGAGATTTAGTGGTCACAAGACTTAGAGCTCTGAAACACAAGTCAGGATTTCTGCACCATATGAGACATCTGTATTTTTGGATCAAACATGCACAGGAAATCAAGTTTATGTAAATCTATCTTACATTATTCTAATAATAATCCAGCTTGGATGAAAAGAAATGTTAAAGGGCAGCTTGTCAGACTCTCTTTAGACTTGTATCCGAGGATCTTCCTTTTTAGAAGGAAAATACAGTATTCTTAACTTTTTTTTAGATAAGTTTCCTTAACAGTACTGTCTGTAAGATGCAAAGGATAATTAAACATATCACACACTAGTTGCTGCTACCTTCAGAAAAGCCCTGCATGACAATGTACTGCACAATTCAAGTAAAGTTTCTCGCAAAGTAATGGGGCAACCTTTTTCTACTGACAACTTAGGAAAATTATTGACAAATTGGGGACCTCCCAGAAAATTTATTATAAGGAGAGGACTTTTTTTTTCAAGAGCAAATAGGATCATTACTAATAGGAATTTAGCAATGTTTTATTGTGGTATATATGCAATGTTGGGACCGCAAAATTGCCACACATTAAGGGACATGACATTTATAATACATTTAACTTGATACATGTAACTACTCATATCCTGCATTCTGTGTAGGAAAAACAGCTAACAAATTAAAACAGTGGATTTGCTAGCATACAATCCCCATGAAAAAGAATGATCCCACAAATGCATTGGCAAAGCAGGTTATTGTGTTTTAATTTTAGCAAGTTGACTTTTTTCCATTCTGGAAAAAAATATTTTATTTCAGAAAGAGGAGGGTGATTAGCAAAATTTGCTTCTAAAAAGAGAATTGGCGACTTTTGCTGGACTCTGACAGGCAGGCAGCGTTGAAAGATTGTTTTCACTTTTAACTGTCTTAATGTATTCTTGGTTAAGAAGCCAAGTAAAGTTATTTTGATTGGCGCTTGTTATCGTGGGATATATTCACTGTAGTTTTTTACATTCTTTTTTTTTTTTTTTTTTTTACTGATGCTAGTTTTTTCTGATGAAGTCCTCGGTTCTATAAACAAAAACACTTAAATTTCTTGCACAGTTTGACTACAGTGATTTTTTTTCATTTGTTTCTTTGTTTTTTCACTTGTGGGGCTGAAGTTTCCCTGTGGATTATCCTTAACCCGTCTCAAGCAGTAAACCTTTCATTGTACTTCCACCAAGTATGTATCATAGTTTAGCTATGCTTACTTTAAGTAGTCCTCATGTGAGTTTGCAGAATTTTGGGATTCTGTTAGGTGCTGGTTCCTTGATCGAATATCCTTTTAGAGTCTGTACCATTTTATTATATTACTAATTGCTGGAGTGTTTTACTGCGGTGGTGGTGCTGCGGTAGCGGTATCCTCACAGTAAGACGCTGTCCGGTTCGATTCTCAGCTAGAGCGTCTTCTGTGTGGAGACATGCGTGAATGGGCGTACCTTCGTTGAAGGTTGTGCGTCAAGGCTGGCAACTCGGCACGTAAAAAATCTACTGCCAATCATTAGCGGACCGGAGTTCCACTGTGGCGACCCCTAACCCGGGAAAAGCCGAAAGACACAACAACTAATTGCTAGAGTGTTTTAGAGATGTTGTAGTATTTTGTATGCCATTATGAGCTGTCTATATAATACTGTGGTGTGGTGGTTTTCGCTAGTTTAGGCTATTCGGTAGAAAGCAGTGTCTGTTTCAGTTTGGGTGACTGGATTCAAATGTACTTATTTTGTTGTTATATCACTGTTTATTAGTGTAATTTGAAGATTAGTAAAAATTGCAGGTACATACAGCAGACATAGAAGTAAGAGGGATATTGCAGTAACCTTTCTGCTGTGGTTAGTGAGGTATGGCCTGACTGTGTAAAGGTAGCTCTAATTTGTAAAGTGTTTTTTTTTTTTTTTTTTTTTTGGGGGACAGTAGCATTGATTTGTTTCATACCTGTTCTTGTACAAAATGCAAACACATTTGAGCAAAAACAAAAACCTTCTGGACTTTGTTGCTTACTTGGGAGCCATATGGATGTCCTTCTATTGTTCTTTTGTGTATTACCTTTCCAATGTCTCTCCCTAATCTTTTATAACCTCCTATGACTGAGCTATATAGTTATCATGCTCTACTAATTATCCCTTTTTAAGAGCAGCTTCTCTTCTAGCCTCAGTTGAAAAAACTCTACCAGAGCTGCTCTTTCACTTACTACACTCCACCCCTTTATCTTTCTCTGTAGTTTGTGATGCAGTCCCTAGTATGGAAGGCAGTATTTAACCTGCCGTCCAAACTTCTGCTTGGCCTTATCCCACTCCGTTACCTTTCTGTCTCTAGTTATTTGCTCATTTATTTTTAATAAATTTCAGTCCCCTCTTGCCTATTTTCTCTAACCTTGCTTACCATTAACAACAACAAACATCACTTTGTATTTCATATTCTGAGAGACTCCAGTTGTCTGATGACTGAACTCTGTGACCTTACTGATACCTTGTGAATGGTCTTGCTGTCCTGTTAGCAAGTGGAATTGCCCTGTCTGTATTCTCTTTGCCTGTTCCATTGAACTTCAGGTGCCAGAATTAATTTTCCCTGATTCCTCCTAGTGGCAAGACCAAATATGTGTTGAGGCAGTGTTGGCCCAGAGTCCTACGGTCTTGCAGTGATGATGAAGATTATTCTAAAATCTTGAAAATCAAAGGCAGCATTAAAATGATCTACTCCTTAAAGATCTGGACAGATGTTTTCCTGATGGCTTCACTGTTGCAGTTCTAATTGTCAGGCACGAAGATTTATTTTATATAATGATTTCAATCATTTACTCCTGTCAGTGGCCTATTTGTTAGAAGACCTTAGGGACAGATGGAAAATATTTCTTTTGGACCTTTATCAAAGGCCTGCACCCCCTTTTCCTCACTGCTGTATGTGAGGATGTCAGTGTCTTTTGGATGCTGACCTTAGCTGTTCCATCATCAGAATTAATTTAGCATTGTTTTCCAGTATCCATCTTGGCCAGAGTTACAAGCCCTTGGCAGTTCATAAGACTTGCTTTTATGTGAGCTGAGCTTCTTTATTCTTTGGCCAGTGATTAGGGACTCCTTTCCTCCTTGGAAAGTTTATGCTAGCTCACAATTTCTGCGGAACTAAAGTTGTTACAGGAAAAAAATTAGTGGCCTTTACCTTAGCTAGAGGAATCTGAGATTTAAAAATTCTTTAAGTGGATCCACATTACCTTTGCTTTCGTAAAAACTTTGATTGTGTACCAACACATCCATAATGTCTAAAGTATCTGTAGAGGTTACACTCGCCAGTTAATATGCCATATTTTCACAATATTATAATCAAGCAGTCCCAGTGCCCCAACAGGTAGCACACTCACCTTTGGTGCAGAAGGCTGCGTGTTCTATTCTCATAACAGGTGGATCAATTGCTTATACTGCATTGCGGCACAAGTGTGGTGCTGCTATCTTGAGTGTATTGTCCTTCAGATAAGACTATAAATCGCGATCCCATCTACTTGAGTTGGTGGTTGCTCAGGTGGATGTAAAAGATCCCTTGACACCTATAAAAAAGAGTAGGGGAAGCTCCCCTATGTCCTGGCCAAATTTCCCCTAGCAGTATAAATACCACCTTTGGTCTCCCCTGAAAAGAAGCCACCAGCATAGTAGGAGTAACCCAGTAAGCAAAGAGTAAATAAAATAACACTGAGAGTCTGCTGTACTGCAGGGCTGTAGACATAACAGCTCAGGAACTTTGTAATTGGGAGAGAAACCATAAGAAAAGATAACCAGTTCTTTATATTTTTCACTATGGGACAAAATGCAAAAATGGTTACTTTTGCCTTATCAAGTGGTTTTCAAACTACATTGCCTTTTTTAAATGCAACAATGAGTAATAAGGTCACACAGACAAACCAATAAGTAAAAACTACAAGAAAAATCCAGCCAAGCTAAATTTTCCACTGTGCGATTCCTTAATGGAAAATCTCTGCAAGAATATCCTAAACAAATTCTACCAGAGCTGTCTCTGCCTCCTATTTTCATTCATATTGCTGCCTTGGACAAAACTTGCACAACTGCTGATTGCACTGCTTAGCAAAAGTATTTAGAGGAATAATAAACTGGATGTGACATCTAGGTCCAGGTATTTTGGGGCCAGAGTTACCAAGAGAATATTCCCATAGGACAGCTACCCATGAGGATTGACCTGTGGTCTCTGTCCTTCCCAGTCCTGGAGCCACAGCTGTACAAAATCAGGTACAAAATTTGTAACTGTAATGCTGACATTTTGAGTACAGCTCTGACTACAGGAAGTATCCCACCATCTTTTCTTGTTTTCTGCATTGTTACTCTTACAATAGCTCTAGAAATGGAGTTCTCTATTAGGGCAATTCATTATGGGATTTACCAGTCAGGGAAATGGTGTGTTAAGCTGTCGTATCAGCTGCAGCATATGTCCTTCCTGTTATGGATCTAGAGCTGTACTCCAATTCAACTTTGTAGTAAGATGTGCATCATATTGATAATTGCTGCAGAAGCTGTAGCTATATGGGTTATATCCTGCCAAGGCTATAACAGCTGGGCAGCTTCCAAAGCATCAGGGCACCATCAATGCACCCACACTGTCCGGTAGTTACGGATAAGCTGACTAAAAGATAAGTTTGAGCGCCAAACCTTTCAGGTCCTTATTGCAGCTAAAGAGTATGCTCTGTAAGGCTTTCGAGGATTGACAGTTGGCTTGGTGCTGTTCCTTTGATGGACAGGTCAGACTGTCTTGTTTACACCAGATGTTCTTCATGTTTCACTGTTGCAGTCATTACATTTGGGTAATCTGCTGGTAGGTTGCCCTCAGTCGGCCTGATTAACAAAGTCTTGGGTCCTGCGTCGGTTGCTGTCCTTTCTTCTGTGACGTCCGGTCATCAGGGGTATAAAACATGCAGCCGACGCCATTACATCAGTCTTTCTTGCCGCGCGGTGCCCGAAGCAGAAGCAGTTTGCAAGTGCCGGTTAGCCGAATCCTGAAATTTTCATTTTCGAGTTTTAGATCCGAAGTCTTCAACTAAAAAAGCTAAGTACCCCGTTGGGGAAACTTTTTCTTACTCCTTACTGATGTCAGTAAAAGTTAATAATTGCATTACTTGTGGGAAGCAAATACCTCATAATGATTTTCATTTGTACTGTATTCCTTGCCTAGGCCCTGACCACAACGTACCTTGCTGTCGGTGTTGTGCTTCATGTAATCAACGCACTATCAAACGTTGGTACATTTTTGCTTCTAAATATTTTGGCTCATGCTTTAATTATACAGAAATATTGTCTGTTAGCAATCCGACGTACCGGAATACCTAAAAAACACAAAGAAAAAGACAGAGGCCATTGAGGTCCAAAACTGCCAACAACGCTTCTCCTAAGCCAATTAGCCGGTACTCAGTGAGGCACTTTCGCAGCCCCTGATACCCGCTACTTCTGATTCGCAGGCCTCTACTGAAACCCATTCAGAGTTCAGTATGCTGCGAGATGCTTCAGTTATGGAACCCGCAGATGTCTCCACCTTGGATGGGTCCGGAGCTGCTGTGCAGGCACTGGCTTCTGATGGTGTTTTCAGGCCTACAGATTTGTATATTAGACCAATACCATCTTCAAAACTAAGGCCAAAATCTTGACCTATGCCTAAAAAACCGACGCCTGGGCCACATGTGCAGGCCCCTATGCCTAAAAAACAAATGATCAAAATGACTGAAGATTTAATTACTCTGATCAGGGGTAGCCAACCCCCCTTCTAAGAGGCCTAGGCAAGACATTGATTATGAATCTTCTGAAGACTCTTCTAATGACCAGGAATTGTCTATACCTACTTATGAGGACTCTGATGCAGAAGATTCCATTCCTTCTGCTTCTCCCCCTGAGGATTTTTCTTTTGGGGAAACTTTACATACCTTAAGGGAACATTTCCACTGGGAAAGTCAAGATTTCTCTGAATCTAAAAAGAGACTTAGGGATTTTCTTCTTCTTCTTTAGCATAGGCCTTTGGCTATACCTACTGTTCTAGACATTGTTGATGTTTTTTCAGAATCTAGTATGGCTCCTGATTCTCTGCCTCCGGCTCCTTGTAAGCCAGACAGATACTACAGGGTTCCGGACTCCCAAAAATGTATTTTCAAAAATCTTGTTGCAGATCCTGAAACCATTTCTCAGGGTCCAAAGGGCATTAAGGCTTCTACTGCTAAAAATCCTACCTCTTCTGATAGAGATTCCAGGGCGCTGGATAGATGGGGTAAGGAGGTTTACACTTCTGCAACCTTGGCAATCAGGGCTTTAAACTGTCAATTTCATATGCTAAAACAGAAATGTTGTCTGTTAGCAATCCGACTACCGGAATACCTAAAAAACGCAAAGAAAAAGACAGAGGCCATTGAGGTCCAAAACTGCCAACAACGCTTCTCCTAAGCCAGTTAGCCGGTACTCAGTGAGGCACTTTCGCAGCCCCTGATACCCGCTACTTCTGATTCGCAGGCCTCTACTGAGACCCATTCAGAGTTCAGTATGCTGCGAGATGCTTCAGTTATGGAACCCGCAGATGTCTCCACCTTGGATGGGTCCGGAGCTGCTGTGCAGACACCGGCTTCTGAGGGGGTTTTCAGGCCTACAGATTTGTATATTAGACCAACGCCATCTTCAAAATTAAGGCCAAAATCTTGACCTATGCCTAAACAACTGACGCCTGGGCCACATGTGCAGGCCACTATGCCTAAAAAACAAATGATCAAAATGACTGAAGATTTAATTACTCTGATCAGGGGTAGCCAACCCCCCTTCTAAGAGGCCTAGGCAAGACATTGATTATGAATCTTCTGAAGAGGATTCTATTTCTTCTGACTCTTCTAATTATCAGGAATTGTCTATACCTACTTATGAGGACTCTGATGCAGAAGATTCCATTCCTTCTGCTTCTCCCCCTGAGGATTTTTCTTTTGGGTAACTTTACATACCTTAAGGGAACATTTCCACTGGGAAAGTCAAGATTTCTCTGAATCTAAAAAGAGACTTGGGGATTTTCTTCTTCTTCCTTAGCATAGTCCTTTGGCTATACCTCCTGTTCTAGACATTGTTGATGTTTTTTCAGAATCTAGTATGGCTCCTGATTCTCTGCCTCCAGCTCCTTGTAAGCCAGACAGATGCTACAGGGTTCCGGACTCCCAAAAATGTATTTTCAAAAATCTTGTTGCAGATCCTGAAACCATTTCTCAGGGTCCAAAGGGCATTAAGGCTTCTACTGCTAAAAATCCTACCCCTTCTGATAGAGATTCCAGGGCGCTGGATAGATGGGGTAAGGAGGTTTACACTTCTGCAACCTTGGCAATCAGGGCTTTAAACTGTCAATTTCATATGCTAAAATATCAACAGCATATCATGGGACTGCTTAAACAGAAAATTATGTTAATTTCTGACTGTGTGGAAAACAAAGATTTACAGGATTTATTGCATTCAGCTGAACAAGTTGGAAAACATACTTTGCAATGTGGTTTTGATTCTTTGGAGGCCTCTTGCAAGGCTGCTGTAACTGGGTCTGTGCTAAGAAGGCATGTTTGGCTCAAAGAGCAAAATCTGCCTGATCATGTTAAAGCAAAATTGTTAGATGCTCCTTTACAACAGGACTGTCTCTTTGGTAATAAGGCTGAAGAAGTTTTAAAAAAGATGGAAGATAAAGCTAAATCTATGTGAACTGTGAAAGAATTCTTAAAAGTGCAACCTCCAAGATTTAGTAGGCACTGGCCTACTAAGAACTGGTCCTTTCCAGTTCTTATGAGAGCCACTCAAGTCAAAGCCAGACATTCCAAAGGCTCCGGGTTTCAGTCACAAGGAACTTTCAGAACAAAACAGTGGGGTGCCTCCTCTTCTAAATCTGGAAACAACAAGACACCTCCCTATGGTAAGCAGTCTCAATGACTTCCCTTTGCACTTACCAAGCACTTACCTTATAGCCGCCCCTTTAGGGGGAAAACTGGCTCTTCATGCAAGAAACTGGCAATTTATAACCCAGGACAAATGGGTTTTAAATATAGTATCCCAGGGATACAGATTTCATTTCCACACGCTGCCAATTCCAAACAGATGGCCAGACCTGCCCCCAAATCAGTGGGCAGAGGCCCAGAAACAAGTACTTTCCCTCATGAGCATGGCAGCTATTCAGCCAGTACCAGAAGAGGAAAAGGGACAAGGTTTCTATTCAAGACTTTTCCAGGTACCCAGAAAAGACAAATCATGGTGTCCAATTCTGGACTTAACTACTCTAAACACCTTTCTGGACATTCCAAAATTCAAGATTACTTCCTATGCTAGGCAAAGATGTCTGGTTGGCAACTCTAGATTTAAGAGGCTTACCTGCATATCTCAATCAGGGAATCTTGCAGAAGATACCTCCGCTTCAAAGTAGGCTACTTGCATTACCAGTTCTCTGCAGTGCCCTTTGGCTTATCTACTGCGCCCAGGATCTTCACAAAATGCCTGGCTCCAGTAATTGCATTTTGCAGGCAAAGAAACATTCAAATATATCCATACCTGGACGACTGTCTAATTCAGGCAGAAAACAAGGACACTCTTCTAAACCATATCTGGCATTTGTAAAAAGGGTTCTAACTTGTCTAGGGTACACTATAAACGAAAAGAAATCACAACTGATACCCTCTCAAAAAATTACATTCCTGGGTGCAAGCTTGAATACAACTGCCCAGATGGCTTTCTTTACGCCAGAGAAGCAAATTCATTTGGTGACTTACTTCAAACAGGTGGCCACAAAAACCCTACTTTCTGCAAGGCAAATACTGCAAGCCTTGGGGTTCATGGCCACCTGCATTCTTCTAATTCCATATGCAAGACTGCATATAAGGAAACTATGGTGGTACTTAAAAAGTCTATGGAGTCAGCTTGGAAGCAATGATTCCTATCATTCCTTGCCTGCAACTAGAGTTCCTATGGTGGGCAGTGGCCTGCCACCAAAACAAGGGACTGTCATTCACACCACCTCCTGCCACCCAAACCCTAACTACAGACGCATCAGACTATGCTTGGGGGTCACATCTGGCAGGGAAGTGCATTCAGGGCAAATGGAGCCCAAATAAAATTTACCTTCATATCAATCAAAAAGAAATGCTAACCGCGCAGAATGCACTGACAGCCTTCAAGGACTACCTTCATCCAGGACAATTAATGATAAAGACAGACAACATCACGGTTATGTGGTACATATACAAGCAGGGGGGTACACACTCCTACCCCCTTTGCAGACTAGCCATGGCATTGTGGAACACTGCCTTGACCTATCAAGTACAACTACAAACAAACTTCCTGCCAGCCAAGCTGAATACCCTGGCAGACGAACAAAGCAGAAATCTCATGGACCCACACAAATGTAAACTGGAAACACGGATTTTCAACATGTTGACATGCAAATGGGGGAGCCCAGACACAGATCTTTTTGCCTCACCCCACAACTATCAGTTGGACAAATTTTGCACAAGAACTCATCACAAAAAATCCTGGAAAGTGGATGCTCTATCCTTCAGCTGGAAAAAACTATCAGTCTATGCCTTTCCCCCTCTGCCTCTGCTCTCCAAAGTTCTACTAAAAGTCAAACAGGACAAACCAAAAATGATTCTGATAGCTCCAGACTGGCCCTGCCAGCACTGGTACCCACTCCTGCGCAATGTGTCACACCTTGCACTGTAGCACCTCCCTCAGACACTTTACATACTGTCTCAGCAGAACAACCAAATTCTGCACACGCAACTCCAATCTTTGAATCTTGCAGGGTGGATAATCACCTAATTTCATCCTTAGCATCCCTCAGCAAACCTGTGATGGATGTCATTTTGGAGGCGAGAAGGCCTAGTACTAGAAAATCTTATGCTGACAAATGGAAAAGATTCTGTGCCTGAAACCAGTGTCAAGGGATAAGCACAGCAGTGCCCAACATTTCCCAGATTTTACAATACTTAACTGAGATGCTTCACAAGGGCCTGTTGTCCTTTTCTTCCATAAAAATCCATGCCTCAGCCATTTCAGCTCATTACAACACAGAACCTCCCCTCTTCTCTCATCCTCTGCTAAAGCAGTATCTCAGAGGGGCCAAAAACTAAGACCACCCAGGACAGCTCCAACCCCTGCCTGGGACCTCAATTTTGTATTGGAAAAGCTCACTCTCCCGCCTTTCGAGCCAGCTGCTACTGGAAAACGGCTTTCCTTTTAGCAGTCACTTCAGCTAGAAGGATTTCCAAATCACAGTCTCTTATGGCAGTGGAGCCTTTCATCATTTTTCATGCAGACAGGGTATCTCTCAGGACCAATCCATCCTTCATGTCTAAGGTGGTATCCAGTGTGGCCCTTAATCAGACCATTCATTTGCCAACTTTCTTTCCCAATCCACAGAACAAGGGGGAGCGGATTCTGCATTCATTGGATGTACACATACAACTTAGATTTTACTTAGGACAAAATCTCAAAGAAAATCTGATCAACTGCTGGTGGCATTTGCTGCAGGGGCAGAGGGAAAGTCCATTTCAAAGCAAACCATTTCCAAATGGATAAGCCATTGTATTCTTTTCTGCTATATGCACCATGGAAAAACTATCCCCCAGGGGATCAGATCCCATTCCACCAGGGCTGCATCTACCTCTACAGCCTTTCTCAGAGGTGTTCCTACCAGGGACATTCTAGAAGCTGCTACCTGAAGCTCAGTTCATACGTTCACCAAACATTACCATTTACCACTTTTCTCTAAATCCAGAGATGGCTTTGCCACTGCTGTCCTGCAAGGCCTTATAGCTGGTCCTAATGCTGTATAATTCCCTCCACCCAACCATAGCTTTGGGAATCTACCCAAATGCAATGACTGCAACATTGAAACACGAAGAACATAGTACAGATGTGTACACTTACCATAAATGTAGATGTTCGAGTGTATTCACTGTTGCAGTCCTGGTTACCCTCCCTCCAACCCCCTACTTTTCTCTGGCTATACCTCTACGTTCTTTCACTATGCTTAATAGCCCTTTTGGTGTATTTGCTTTTGGGATTGGAGGTATATATTTTTTGTTTTTTAATTTTATTTGCTCCCCATTTGGGGGGCACCTGACATCTGGGGCAAGAAAAACTGATGTAATGTCGTTTGCTGCATGTTTTTATACCCCTGACGTCATGGAAGAAGGGACAGCAACTGACGCAGGACCCAAGACTTTGTTAATCAGGCCGACTGAGGGCAACCTGCCAGCAGATTACCTAAATGTAATGACTGCAACAGTGAATACACTCAAACATCTACATTTATGGTAAGTGTACACAACTGTACTTTCTTCATCATATGCTGTCTCAAGGAGTGATAGAACCAGTTCCTGCTTCCCAGGTGGGAAGAGTTTTTATTCAAGGGTGTTCTTAATGTGTAGAAAGAAAATGCTTAGAGACCAATTCTGGATTTTTCTTTCCTAAACATGTTTGTGGTAGTGCCCAAATTCAGAATTATGTCACCTTTTACCTCTTCTTCCTGTTTCAAGTTTCCTGGTAATACTAGGCTAAAAGATATTTATCACATCCCTACTCATCCAGACTTCAGATGTGTCTTAAGGTTTTGTGTGTTTGGATCATGTTATCAGTTCTCTGTCCTACCATTTGGAATATAAACTTCACCAAGAGTGCTCATGGTGTCTAGCTCCTGTTATAGCTCATTGCAGGATACAGGGTGTCCACAGTTTTCCATATTTAGATGACTTAATTTTCTTTGTACAGACTTTTTCAAAGTGTCAGAAATGGTAACCATTTGAAATGCTGGGACCTGCTGGAGTGAGTCCTGAAAGGCAGAGACTGAAAGATCAGACTAGCATATACTAAGTCTGAGGTGCCATTTCTCAGAATATTCCTTTTTCTCAGAGGTATGGCAGTCTCAAAGTTGTTATGTATACAAGTTTTGGGAGTATAGGGGGCTTAACCCCCCCCCCCCTCTCCTGCAAAAAGTACTTTAATGGCGGAGTGATTTTCAAGATTCACTTTTCTCCTGTGTTTGTGGTCCCCCCCCCCCAACCTATCGTCACTCAGCATTCCAAGTGCCGACATTTCAATGGGGGGCCATCAGGAATCTCTGTCTCTCTGGTGAGAGAGCTCTTATAGAAGCTGAGATTCCAATAGAACATTCAAAAATGTTATTAACTCCTTCACACAGGATTGTGTTCCTGAGATGTCAGCTAGACACCTTGGTTCAAATAGCTTTTCTTCCACAGGAAAAAGTAGATCTGTATCTACACATTTTAAAGGTTTTCTACTGAAAATTTGGCCAGTATGAGGTAATACTTCAAGATTTTGGGTCTCATGGCTTCTGTGATTCTTATGATACCCTCGGAAAGACTCTATATCGAAAATATACAGTGGTATCTGCAGACTGTTTCATCCAAGCACCAACACCCTTCATCTTTTCAAATCCCAGTGCTGTTTTTTTGTCAGAAGAGAAATCATTTTGTGGATAACAAATATCCTTAAGCCCGTGCCTCCCCTTCTCCTCCATGTTTCAGAGAAGTCGGTCACCACAGACACCTCAGACTTTGAATGCGGAGCTGTTTCAGGAGAGAGAAGTGCAGTGTGTATGTGGAACACCAAGGACAGATGCAAGCTTATAAATATCAGAGATGCCTGCCCTTATCAAGGCAATTAACTCTTTGAACAATATTTGGTCTCCAGAATCCTTTCCAGTGGTTACAAACAGTGGCACATATGTGACACCTAAACAAGTAGGAGGGAACCAGGTTGTGTACACCCTTTGTGGGTCTAGCTTGGGATATAGCTTCACGGTACAGTCTCACTCTGCAGGCATCTTTAATTTCATCAGAGCAAAATTGTGTGGCAGATGAGCTGAGAAAGACCAGGGCAGACCCTCATGAATGGAAACTAGATCAGGGAGTCTTCCAAGATTTATTCCATCAGTGGGGAATTCCTCAAGTGACTACGTTGCCTCCTCACTAAACAATCAATTGACAAGATTCTTTTCCAGGACTCCATACAAGAAGGCCTAGAAGACAGATGCCTTTTCTTTTCCATGGACAGGAATGTTTGTGTATGCATTTCTACCCTTTCCACTAACACCCAGGGTACTTCGGAAGATTCAGAAGGAATGCCTCAAGATCATTGTGGTAACTCCCTTCTGGTCCAGGCAACCGTGTTTCTCCCTTCTTTTGTAAATGGCCGGGGGCAATTACCACAAGCTTCTTCACAGACTGGATCCACTCTCAAAAGAACAGGGGTGTTTGATATACCCTGTCACCAGTCAGCTTCAGCTGACTGCCTGGATGATGGGGTCTTAATTCCTATAGGCACCTATTTTATTGAGAATGTGCAGCAGATACTAATGAAGGCAATAAAGCCTACTACTAGAAAATTGTATATTGGCAAATGGAAAAGGTTTTCAAGTTGGTTCTTTTACAATATTTGTCAGTTACTATCCTATGACCTTTATTTTTCAATTAAGGTTAATTTTTTCATCCATTTCAGTATGTCTGCCCATGGATGATCCTCTTTCAATGCAGTCTCATGTGAAAAATGTTTTTGAAAGGGGTTTTGCTCAAGAGGCCTCCAGGTAAACTGGGGCCCCTCCTTGGGATCAAATTTTGTGTTATAGAAGCTAACTTTCTCCATTTGAATCAACTAACCTGGCTTACTTGAGGTTCCTATAGAAAACAGTTTTACCGATTGCTCTGACCTCTGCAAGAAGAGTTGCAAGCTCTTACAGTGAGTCAACCCTATCTAATTTTTCACAAGGACAGGGTTTCTTTGAGAACAAATCCTTCTTTTTATGCCTAAAGTTGTATTCAAGTTTACTTTAGACTAAACTGTCCATCTCCCCGTTCTCTTTCTTGAACCTAAGAATGAAGTAGAAATGATACTCCATATCTTTGATGTCCACAGACAATTCCAGTACTATCTTGACAGAAGTAAATTTTTCAGATCTTCAGTGAAGTTGTTCATTTCCTGAGAAGGTAAGAAGAAGGGACAGCTCGTGTCAAAACACACTATTTCCAAATGGCTGTACTCACCATAAAACTATTCCCAGTAGGATCAAGGCCCACTTTACCAGGGCTTTGGCTTCATCTGTGACATTTTGGAAAGGGTTGGATTCTAGAATTTGCTAATGGTCCTCTGTACATACATTTACAGAGCATTGTGGGCTTCATTCCTTCTCTAGGTCCAGGTCAGGCTTTACTAGGAAAATTTTGCAGGGGCTCCTGAACTCTTCTTCTACCTAACAAATATAGTTAGCTAGGATAATCTACCCATGTAGCTAAGGATACTGCAACAGTGATCAATATGATGAACATAGTAAAGTTGTGTAAGGATTGCCATAACATTAGATGTTTGAATAATCACTGGTGCAGTAGTTATTTCTTTTATGCTAGCGTGTGGACATTCATTCATTTATTTATTTTTGTTCCTAGCAATTGTCCTTTTCTAGGCTTACCCTGTCCCCATTCAGGAAAGCTCTGAAGAGCTTGGCGCACAGTCTTGTCTTTTAGTTAGTTCAGTTTGAGCTGCCCTGACAGTGAAGGCATGTGGAAGGTGCCCTGAAGCTTTGGGAGCTGGCTGGCAGGATATAACCCATATAGCTAAGGCTACTGCAGCAGTGATCATTTCAACAGCTACTGTTGTGGTGCGTGTACTTACACAACTGTACTTTCTCATGATTTTTGTTTATTATTAATTAGGTCTGCAAGAAGTAAAACATGTATTTGGAACTTCAGGAAGGGTAAATTATTTCATTTGGGAAGTTTGAATAGCAGTTAAAGGATGTAGAATTGTGACAATGCAGTAGGAGTATATGTAGCTTGTGTCAAAGGTATAGAGAGAGGGAGAGAGAAGACCTGATTGCAACCTAGGTGACCCGAGTCCAAGTAATGACTTGCTTGATAACAAAGGCAAGAAGTGTAGGTGTGCCTGTCCTAGGGGGAGTGGAGGCTTACTCTCTGGGCATGAGCAAGTTGATTTCCATGGGGAAACTTTGGAAGTAACCTTGTGATGCCTTTTGTGGATGGATGGGCAGTCCTGCTAACACCCCTCCCTTTGTAGAAGTGTGAGGGGGGGCAGAACATTGTCACCTATTGCCTACATACATGGACTTTTGCTGGATAGGCACAAGGGGGTAGGGAGAAATACAAAACTCAAATCCACCCTGATGGCTGCTTACATGATGGCCTCTCAACTGACTCTCACCCCCTGGTGATGGGGGAACTAATGGGTTCATTGGTTGAGGAGGGTCTAACAGTCACCAGGCAATGGGGCAAAGCAATATAAAAAAAAAAAAAGATGGTATTTATACAAAAAAGAGGTGGAGACGTGCCTTTGACATGGTCAGCATGGCAAAAGAATGAGGTGATATAACTGTCAAAAGGGATGGGCAAACAGACACATGAGAGAAGAGGGGAAGGAAGAAAAGCATACAAGAGGAGGCCCAATAACTGAAAGCAAGACCTACTGTGTCAAGGTTAGGGGAGACCAAGAGGTTGAACAGGCTAAGAGGAGGAAATGGGTGCAGTAAAGGGGGGGGGGGTGCTGAAAACAATAGCTTCAGATTTTGCCGCTGGAGGGAGTGGATGAATATGCAATAAAACTGAAAGGTATCCTGAAAGTTTTTTTAGCTTAGTGTTTTCAACAGAATCTGAAAGGTGTCCTCTTGTTGAAAGGAGAGTGGGCTGGATGGTGGCTTGAAGGGGTTATAAAGGGCTCAGGGATCTCATTTTTTAGGAGGATAAGGCCATAGACACCAGACTGGCTACATTCATGTTAGGGAGCTGAGAACTCTGGTAATTTTTTTAGGTGAGCTCAGTATGATGTGGTATAGATTAACTCATTCCCTCCGGTACAGCTCTTTTGAGTGTGTGCCTTTAACTTCCAGTGGGCATGGCTTAAGCCTTTAAAAAATGAAATTATCACCTTACAGTTCTAGAAAATACTCATCGAGAGAGGTCAAATATCAATTTAGTTGTTATTTGCCATCACATATGCTTCAAGACAAAATATCCTGGTACCTTGTAAGTAACATGGTTTTGGAATTATTAATGTAAATATGAGCAATCAATATTTGACACCTAAAGGAGCAGTAGGAGTTTACAGCCGAGTGCTCCTCCAGGCGTCTTCTGCAGTTAAGTAGAACATTGGTCTGTACATATGGGAAAGTCCAGGAAAGAAAAGATATTGCAAACTAGTTCAGTGTTTAACTCCATTACGGGTTAAAGTGGTAGAGTTCCTGATAACAGATCATTTAACAGGTTGACAGCAATGTGGATTTGTGCTGTCTTGTCCACTTAACTTGCTACACATTTACTTGGTTTAGGTCAGTGGGAGAAGACGCTTTTTGCTCTTAGTTGATTTAATGTCCTTTTTTTAATCTCCAGAACAGAACATGTAGGTGACACCTTGCTGTCTGAGTATTGCGAGGGTAACTTCTGTGAAGTTTACATGCCTAATAATAATGGTTAGCTACCGTTGCCTCTAATCTCGTTTGCCGCTTCAGCAAATGGATGTGGTCTACTGTAGCTCAGGCATAGTGCATAGGATAAGTGTTCACTTATATATTTTATACTGGCATTCTAACCTTTTGTTTTTGTTCCTGACTCCCCTATTTTTTAATTGTAAAATGAAATATATTTCTGTATATGAGAGAGAGAGAAAAAAAGGCCGTTTTACTTCTGTCTTTTTTTCGTAACTTACAGGCTTCATGCCTTTGCAGTGTTTTTCCCTTACTCGTTACTTATCGAAGGTACTTCTTGGTTACCTTTGCTGGTATTTCTCCGTTCTTTTACCATTATTGGTAGTCTTCTGTATCCGCTCTCTCTCTCTCTCTCTCTCTCGCTCCTTATTTCTTTACCATGCCTGAAAAACCTACCAGCTTCAAAAAATGCATCTCCTGTGGGCATAAAGTTCCTAATTCTGATGCCCACCAGGAGTGTATTTGTCTGTTCTTGGCCCATCTGGATACTGAGTGTGAAATTTGTTATGGGTTCAACCATCAGGCTTTGGTTGAATGTCACAACAAACTAGTACTTAATAGTTTTATTAACCTCTGCATCATCTTCTGGAGCTCCCCTCCTTCCAAAAAGCCTTCTGAGAAGGTTAAGGGGGATTCATCATCAAAGGGTAGAGGCTAGTAAGTGATTCACTGATAATTCTCCCTCCTCTGTTTTGGGTTAGACTCCACTTGAAAAGGTCTTCAAACCTTTGGATCCAATAAGATCAAGATCAAAATCAAAATCCCTGGCTCATTTCTCCTCCACTTTCACCCTGGAGCCGATACCCTTTCTGATCCATTTTCAGTTTCTATTAGAGACCCCTTGAAGGACTTTCAGGTTACCCTCTTCCTTGTCCTCTCTCAGGTCATCTAGGAGCCTAACAGAAGCAAATGAGGACAGGGTGATAAGGAAGTTTCTCTGGGCCCAGAATCAGTTGGGAGTTTTACTGTCTTCATCTCCCATTGGACTTGTGAGCCTGCCACCAGCCTCATCCGAACTGTTGACTTGTAGTCCGATCTGACCTTTGGTTTTGAAACCATCGGGCCGTGGCTGCCTTTGACTTAGTTGACATCTCTAATCCACTTGGCACCGACTAACGTGGAGAAAGAGGGATCTAAGAGCTGTCCCTTCCTCTCAGAGCCTCGGCATTGGACAGCTTGGCTCCAACCTCTGCTTTGAGGCAGAGCCATGGTGAAGTTTTGAGCCATTCTGGGCAGTTACCCTTGGCTCCTTCAGAGCAACTGTTGCTTCTTCTATGTCTTCTGCCTTTGAAATAGTGAAGAGAACTTTTTCCACCACCATGGACAAGATATACTTGCCCCTTCCACAGCTGTCTCCCTTGGTCCCTGAGTACGTACATCCTGTCCCAGTGGGGCAGACTCCTTGAGACAGTGCTCATTCAGAACGCTGCTTAACATTTGCAAGTCCTGTCTGGAGCATCCCACTGGGAATCCCCCCTAGAAGTGTACATGTGAGAGGAGGCATTTAGATTCCCTAAAAAGAATCCCTGACAGAAGAGATCAACTTTGATGAAGGGAAGGGTCCCCCAGCTCACCCCTTTAAGAGGTCTCCTTCAGTGAAATACTCAAATTCTTGAGGCAGACAGGCGATTGGTCTTCCATCCCTCCTTCCTAAGAAGAGCGTTTGTTTCTTGAGGCTTTCGGAGTTGGCTCAGCTATATCCTGGTCAGTCCCCTCCACCCCGTGGACGAGATGGTGGACCTCCTCTCTCACAAAGCTTGGAAGGATGTGCATGTCACTGAGCCAATCCCCAAATGACTCAAGTACCTGGTTGCCCCAAAGGATCAGGCCCACTGGAGCAAGGGTCCCCCAGTAGATGCTATGGTGGTAACAGTGGCCACCAAGAAAGAACTTGCTGAATAAAGTTTTGCTGTCCATCCCCCCAAGTAGAGAGTCCAGGATGTTGCCCAGGTTTGGAAAGCATGTTTACACATCCCAGCCTTCACTGTGAGGTCACTGAACTATTTGGCACAAGTCATAAGGTTCCAGAAACTTAATCATGGAGTTTTCCAATGCCTTCCTGGGGTTTATGTGGAGGATACAAAGACTGTTTTTCTTTTTAACTGGCCACCCTACAATCCTTATCGAACACCTTTATAAGGCTAGTTTTCCATGCTTCAGAAGGTGTTTTGAGAGCTGTGAGTTCAGGAATTGCTGAGAGGCCTGGATATGCTCTTCTGATTTTGTGGAGCCTTTCAGGTCATCATTCATAATTGCTCTTTTTGATGGATGTACTTTATTTGGCTTTAAGGTTAAAGAAACCCTATCTAGAAGTGAGCAAGAGGGGAGGAGTTTATCTGCCATAGGTATATGTTTTTCTATGCCTCAAAGAACCTTTTCCCGAAACCAGAAAGGTGGGAGGAAAATGTGGTTTTGTAAGCCGCAAGACTGTTCCCAGGACTGCAATGGAGGCAGCTCCCCCACACGATGGGGGGGGGGCTCCCAATAGCAGAAGACACCCTCGTGGCAGAGGAGGTGCACAGCACCAGAGCTTCAGAGGTCCTTTTTCTGAGAAACATTAGCAGATGTCCTTCAAGGATGCATCTGCAGTCATAACATATGGGTTGTCCTGCCTCAGGCAGCCCTTCGGTCGGCCGGATTCCAAAGTCTGGGTCTGGCCTCGGCTGATGTCGCACTTCACCCGACGTTTTTGATGGATGCACTTTATTTGGCTTTAAGGTTAAAGAAACCCTATCTAGAAGTGAGCAAGAGGGGAGGAGTTTATCTGCCATAGGTATATGTTTTTCTATGCCTCAAAGAACCTTTTCCCAAAACCAGAAAGGTGGGAGGAAAATGTGGTTTTGTAAGCCGCAAGACTGTTCCCAGGACTGCAATGGAGGCAGCTCCCCCACACGATGGGGGGGGCTCCCAATAGCAGATGACACCCTCGTGGCAGAGGAGGTGCACAGCACCAGAGCTTCAGAGGTCCTTTTTCTGAGAAACATTAGCAGTTCTCCTAAAAGGTTGCCAGACTGCTGCACTGTGGAGGCCGTCATGGGGTGCTTAGCCCTGCACCCAGAAACCAGGACAGCCATCACCAAAGACACTTGGGTGCAGAAGGTTATTTCCAGAGATATTATACACTCTTTTCCCATCAGCTCTCCAATCTTCAAAACTTCCTGACATACCACCCAGTCAGAGGAAAGCAGCAGTTACAGAAATAGAAAAGCTGTTGGCCAAAAGATTCATCCAAATGCCCCCCCCCCCCCGATCAACAAGGATTTGGAAATTACTTGAGGTTCTTTTTGGTGCCAAAGAAAGACATGAACCAGAGGCCCATCTTGGATCTCCGCAGTTTAAACAGGTATGTCAAATGCTCCAAGTTCCAAATGGTCACGATTCAGTCCATTCTACCACTATTGCTCAAGGACGATTGGATGTGCTTTATAGATCTTCAGAATGCATGCTGTCACACCAAAATAGACAGCCACTCCAGAAGATGCCCACATTTCTGGCTGGGACGCAGTCACTACCAGTTCAGGGCAGTGTCCTTTGGTATTACCATAGCCCCAGAGTGTTCATCAAGTGCATGACACTGGTCGTAGCTCACCTAAGACTAGTAGGATTCTGGGTGTTTCTTTGTCTCGATAACTGACTTCTCTCTGCTCCCACCAAGTCTCTACTGATTCAAGCCAGGGACTACTTGCTCCAACTATGTCTTCATATGGGCATTACAGTGAACTATGCAAAGTCTCAGCTCTCCCCACTCAAGTCCTGGAACTCACCGAAAGTGTAAAGTAATCCTCATTGCTCTGTTCTAGCCTCAACAAGTATGGTTTCCCTTCCTGTGGCCTCATCTGTTGCCCCTTCTAATTGGATCTAACCAGGATCTATCCTCTCATCCATCAAAGATGACCCACCTGGAAATCTGGACTTTCAAATTGGCTGCAGAGTTTCTCCATTTCCAGTGATGGCTTAGACAGTCCAGGTTTTCCCTCCCTGGTTAAACCTATCTACATATCCTGTCAGAAGGATTCTACTATGAAGATGTAAAGAGCAGATGGAAAAAATTCTCCCTGTCAGGCTATCCAGAGGCAATTAGACCCTTTTTTGGCACCTATTTCAGCTTTCCTAGATTGTCTTGCTTTCATAACCATTCCTGTCTGACATTCATATGATAATACAAAGCCTTCCTCAAAGATACCCGACCCCCTATTAAGGATCCTAGTCCACCATGGGATCTAACTATATACACCTTGGCAACTAGTTCAAAAGAGGGTAGAGTCAGGCCTTGAAGTTTATGATCAGAAAAATAGTTTTCAAAGACAAAATCACATCGGCCATACAGGTATCAGAACTCCAGGCTGTTTGCTCTAAGCCACCATATCTAATTTCACAAAGACGGAGTTTCTCTACACCTAATGCTTTTGTAGCTAAGCTGACTTCAGAAACTGCTATAAATCAGTCCATCAACCTTCCTGTTTTCTTTCCAAATTTTTTTCAACAAAGGATATTACATATTGCACCTTTTAGATGCTCCTAGATGACCTTATCTCCACAGAATGAAAAATTTTAGGAAATTTAGACCAGCTGTTTGTTTCCTTTCAGACTGAGTAAATCAGTTTCAGATGTGACCTTGGCCCAAATGGTTTACTGATTGCATTTCTTTTGTCTCTAAGGAAAATGAATCGACTCTTCTTAAATCTCCTAAGGCACATTCAACTAGATCTATGGTCACATCCTCCACTTTCTCTTCTAGAGCATCTTTTGATGACCTCTTTGGAGCTGCCAGTTGGTCTAGCACTCATATTTTAATTACTCACTACATATTGGACATGCTTTCTAGAAAAAGAGTAGTGTTTGGCTCAGCTCTGCTCTGGAATAACCTTACTTTAGGACCACCCTGGGGTTTCTCTAGTTGCGGACTCTGCCCCATCAGTTGAGAAATGGATGAAAAGTAATCATCAGATACAAAAGTTAATAATGGTGCATCTCTGTTTTTGTTCTTCCTCAACCTCTCCTTCAACCTCCTTCCTATTTGGAAATGTTTATTCTCTGATGATCTAGCTTGACCTGAGGTCTGTCATATTGCCCGACTGTTGAGCTCCAATCCTTCCTTCCTTTCCTTCCTTCATGCAGTCCAACTGGGAGTATATTGACAACTATAATGTATTATTTTGCATTTTCTGTATCATAGACTGTGATGTAGGGTGAATAGAGGGCAAACTTGATATGAAGAAATTCTAGCAAAACAGGAGGATTATGCCTAAAGGGAGGAGCTCTGGCTACAGAGAAAATCTTTTAAAAGTGGCCGAGGTCAGATCTGTGACCCCATCAGTTGAGGACAGATGAAAACAGACAACACAGATGAGTCATTATGGTGAGTATATAATTTTGTTTAATATTAAGTCGAATAAGTACTGCTGAACTGAGAAAGCAAACACTTTGAAATAAAAAGAAAAAGCAGTGCAAACTGAGCATTAGTTGAGCACAGGAAATAATTCAAACTGAATGTAATCTAATCTGTGCAACCGCACTTAAGCAAATATGAGTGGAGTCTTTTGTTAGTAATTCCTTGCAGAGATTTTTAAAAACGTAAGTACAGTTGTATGCACTTGGTATTGGTAGTAAGCGGATTCCACCAAAGAGGGCCTATAACCTAAAAGTCTTTGAAGATCAGTAGAATGCTGAAAAGGGGCTGCAGGCTGGAGGGATCTAGTAACATATTTTAACCTTAGGGTGCTGTGAAGAGAACTTCGGTGGTCCATGCTTAATATTTTGAAAATGAGTACTTGTAGAATAGCTTAGTCTCTGAATGTTCTGAAAGCCAGTTTAATTCAGCAAGAGTATAGCAGCATACCTCTCAACTGTCCGGATTTTCGGCTCATGTTTTTGTTCTGTTCCTCATAAAATTTGTGGTTTTCTGGCAAATCAATGGGTCATCCAAGGATTGATGTTGCTAAATAATAACAGGCATTTGAGTTTCAGACTTTAAATCCTTCAGAAAATGTATGTTAAAACAAATCCTGTTACTCTAGCAGCTTTCTAAGTTTTTATAAGAGCAATATCTAAAATATGTCCCTATTTTTTGGCATTTGTCCCCCCATTTTGTCGGGCTTTGTCCAGATTTCTTGTACTAAGAAGATGAGAGGTATGTGTGGCAGTCAGGCAGTCTTCTTGGAGCACCTGTTACTGATTGTCATATTTTATTCTATTTCCTTTGTAGTTTGTCTAATACCTTGCCAGATGTACCTGAATATATTGGTAAATCATATTCTTATGGTGGAAGAATGATGCCTTTAGCTGCTATTGCTGTTTAGATTTTGTCTAGTAGTTTTTCTTTACTAATGGTATTGTTAATGTGCACAATGAAAGTGAAAAGTGAGCCAAGTCATACACCAAGATGGTTCTAGTTAAAATCATGTATACTTCCCTTTTTCAATACATTATCCTTCAGGACTTTCTCTGGTAGTTTTCACTGATGTTGGCTGACTTTTTGTTCTAAATTAGCATATGTATTTTCAGACCCGGATCAGTCTGCGATTGACAACTTGGTTGACACAGTAGACAGTTCCGTTTGAAGGATGTAGTATCTTTATTTTTATGCAATGCCTATAATGTCAAATCATCGGCATAGCACATTCTGTGTACTTTGAGACTCATTTTGTGCAGCTTAATATAAAGATGGGAGAGGAGAGGATCAGGCATGGAGCCCTGTGGTAACTTGTTGATCACTAGTTATAAGGATTTTGAGTGACCAGTAACAATGCAGAATAACTACAGTTCAGTGTTCTTAATACATTGAAGCTCTTTAAGCAATCTACAATGGTCTTAAAAAGCTTTGAAGAAATCTGGAAAGATGACTCCAGTTAGTGCACCTCTGTCTATGGCTCTAAGGAGGTTATCCTTTAGGGATAGACTGTATGGGTACTGTGGCCTGTCTTAAAACAATTCTGCACATCACTCTGGCTCATAGGAACTTGTATGGCTTTTGATTTGAGAGGCTTTACCTTATACCAGAATTTTTGATAGTGGAGAAAGGGCTATAAATAGTAAATATTTTCCCATTTTTGAGGAATTGCTTTGGCAAGGCTGTAAACATTTGCTGTCTTCCAAACATGGGGAGCTGGGCCAGATTTGAGGGAAGTATTAATAGTGTGTCCTATGGGTGCTGCAGTGAAGGTATTGCAGGCCTTAAGAAATTTAATGCAAACCATCAGATCCAGGTTGCCTGTATTGTGGGATTTCTCCAAGCCATTTGTTGATCTTTGAAAGAGGAACTTCAAAGAACTGAAAGCAAGTGGGCAAGATAAATAATTCTTATGCTGTAGTGACATTTTTATTGTGACTTGAATCTGGAGAATTACCCCCATGCCGGTGTGAAGGGGTAGTCAGATGACTGGGCTCTGTAATTTGCATTAGATTGAATAATAATATTGGCATTGTTGATGTTTTGTGTTTACCTCTGTCAATAAGACTGTGTGTTTCAGCCCAGAAACAATGAGTTTGCAGAGCAGGCTACCTTTGCTTTGTTTGATTGCTTTCTGCAGTGAGTTTTGATGGTGCAGCTGTTTGTAGTCTGGGACTTTAAACTGCCTTTGTATCTTATCCATGCCTATTTCATGCTGACAAAATCTGTGCAGATTGCTGTGGTTATTCAGGGACTGGTTTTCCTTCTAATCTTTTTAGTAGGTACAAATTGGAACTTTTGGAAATAGGAAAAATAGTTAAAGATTGTAGTGCAACATTACAGTAATTTTTTTAACACAGATGTGGCCAGTCAGTAACTGCTGATGAGTTTGTGGAACAATGAAGTAGTTTTATTTGTAGTGCTGTGGGCATGATTGGAGAAAGCAGGTGATGAATCTGGTAAGACCAAGATATTTTATGGCCTGTGCAGTTTTTAGAGGAAGGTTTCAGAGGTCATTGCATGCCTTTCTAAATGCAATAACTATTGCATTTGTTTGTTAGAATGAGTCTAAAATAGCTCTCCTCTGCTTTTTTTTTTTTAGGACTGATACCACTGAGCCAAGATGGAGAGTTAATAGTTTATAGATCTCGTCAGGTTAAGGGCTTTGCTTCCAAAAGACAAGTGTCATTATCATGCAGTATGATGGTGTGCCCCTCTTGGGGAAGTAAAGGTATTGGTATTAATGACATATAACAGGGATTTAAGGACAGAGCCTTGTGGGATGCTAGGCAATAACAGTTGGAGGAAGACTGTTAAAGGGTCTAACTAGACAAATGCTCAGTTTTAAATTGTGGAGTTTAGGTCATAAAGATAGAGCTCTTTCAGTATAGGGAGATCTGCAAGGCCAGATGTCTTGGAGAGGTTATTGAAAATTTCATATTTGAGGATGTTCTTCGTGTTTCACTGTTGCAGTCATCACACTTGGGTTATCCTGCCAGGGGTAGCCCTCAGTCAGCCCAAATACCAGAGGCTTAGTATTTCTGTGCCAGTTGCTGTCGCTTCAGGACTGATGTCAGGTTGTCAGTGGTATAAAAACAGGCAGCTGACATCATTACATCAGCCTTTCTTGCCAAGGAGCCTGAAGCAGAAGCAGTTCACATGAATGCCGGTTGGCTGCTACCTGAGTTTTCGTTTCCAAAATTGAATCATCTTGAAATCTTCTAAAGCTAAGTACCCTGTTGGGGATCCTTTTTTTCTTGCTCTAACTGATGTCAGAAAAAGTTAACAATTGTCTCGCCTGTGGAAAGCAAGTAAGACACCGAGATTTCCATTCTTACTGCATCACCTGTTTAGGCCCAAACCACGATGAACCTTGCTGCTGGTTTTGTGCTTTGTTCAACGCCCAAATTATTCGGCATAGGGCCCTTATTGTAGCTAAATACTTTCGCCCTCGATCTTCGTATTCCAAAATGGCTTCGGTAAGCCATCCCGACTACCAATCTTCTGAAAAAATGTAAGGATAAAGACCGAGACAGACAACACAGGTCCAAAACTGCCAACGATGCTTCCGTTAAGCTAGTCGCCAGTTCGCCAGTACTCAGGCGCTTTTCACAGCCCCTGATGCCCACTTTGATGGATTCACAGGCTGTTCGGAGTCCGGTATGCCGCAAGACTCTTCTTTAACTATGGAACCTGCGGATGTCTCTACCTTGGATGGGTCCGGAGCCGCTGTGCAGGCACCGGCGTATGAGGAAGTTCTTTGCACTACCAATATTCGACACAAACTGACTGCTTCATTCACGTCTTCAGTACTTTATAAAACTACTGAGTTTCTAAGGCCAAGAGTACGAGCTACGCCTAAAAAAATCCAACGACCCAAACTCAAGCGCCTGCTTCCTTGCCACAATCTCAGATGCTTAAAATGGTGGAAGACCTGATCATGCTGATTAGGGAAAGCCAGCCTTCCCCTGCTAAAAGAAAGAGAGACTTGTCCCCAGCAGCTTTATCTGACCAAGAGTCAGACTCTGAGGTTTCTGATTATGAAGACCTGCCCTTCCCTGCCTATGAGGATTCAGATGCAGAGGAATCTATTCCTTCTGCCTCTCCTCCAGAGGATTTTTCTTTTGGTGAAACCCTACATACTTTGAGAGAGCATTTCCATTGGGAATGCCAGGATTATCCTCAGTCCAAAAAGAGACTCAGGGAATTTTTAGACTTGCCACAGCATAGACCCTTATCATCCCTCCTGTTCTGGATGTTATGGATGATGTTTTTATGGAGTCCAGTCTAACTCCTGATTCTTTACCCCCTGCTCCCAGGAAACCGGACGGGTACTACAGAGTCCCCGACTCATACAAATGTCTTTTCAAAAATCCTACTGCTGACCCTAAGGTCATCTCCCAAGGACCTAAAGGAATAAATGTAACTACAGCTAAGAATCCCACCCCCTCGGATAAGGATTCCCGCGCTTTAGACAGACGGGGTAAAAAAAGTATACAGCTCTGCAACTCTTGCCATTAGAGCACTAAATTGTCAGTTCCACATACTGAAATACCAGCAACATACTATGGAACTTATTAAGCAAAAATTATTTACCTTCCTTGACTGTGCAGAAAATAAAGAATTACAGGAGCTTATGCACTCTGCAAGCCAAGTCAGCAAGCATACTCTGCAATGTGTGTTTGATGTCCTAGAAGAATCTTGCAGGGCAGCAGTCACAGGTTCTGTACTTAGAAGGCATGCCTGGCTTAAGGAGCAGACCTTGCCAGACCATGTCAAATCAAAATTATTGGATGCACCTCTGAACAAGGACAATCTGTTTGGCACCAAAGCAGAAGAGGTTTTTAAAAAAGATTGAAGAAAAAGCTAAGTCTATGCAGACAGTCAGTTTTTTTGCAAGTGCAGCCTCCAAGATTCAGTAGGCATTACCCCTCACAACATTGGTCCTTTCCGGCCCCCTCAAGGCCACCTCAAACTAGACCTAGGGGAATCAGACCCCCCAGACTACAGTCTCAGGGTATGCAGAGATCTAAGCAAATGAGTACCTCCACTTCTAAAATGGGAAGTGCTAAGCCACCCCCTTATGGAAAGGATTCACAATGACTTCTCAACTCCTCTCCTCACCTTTGCCCAATTGCTCATGCCCCTAGGAGGAATACTTGCCCACCAAGTAAAAAAACTGGACCTCCATCACCAACTATCGATGGGTCCTCAGTATAGTATCCCAGGGGTACAAATTTTATTTCCACATGCTGCCAACCCCAAAAGGGTTCCCAGACCTTCCTCCAAACCAGTGGACAGAGGTACAAAACCAAGTTCAGTCCCTGCTCTTCACAAGGGCAATTCAGCGTGTTCCTGCAGAACAGATAGGCTTTATTCCAGACTTTTCCTGGTACCCAGAAAAGAGGGCACTTGGCACACAGTCTTAGATCTATCCAGTCTAACACCTTCCTGGTGGTACCAAAATTCAAAATGCTCACCCTACAGCAGCTTCTCCTTATGCTGTCCAAAGATGCCTGGTTAGCAACTCTAGATCTAAAGGAGGCCTATCTGCACATCCCAATCAGGGACTCCAGCAGGAAATATCTACGTTTCAGGGCAGGACCTATGTGTTATCAGTTCTCTGCACTTCCCTTTGGCTTATCCACTGCTCCCACAGTTTTCAAAAAAATGCTCGGCTCCAGCCATTGCCTATTGCAGATAGAGAAATATTCAAATTTGCCCCTTCTTGGATGATTGCCTGATTCATGCAGACAGGAGAAGCTGTTGCAGCACCTGACATTTGTAAAGGACCTTCTAACCTCCCTGGGGTACACTATCAATGAAAAGAAATCCAAACTTGTCCCCAGTCAAAAAATTGTATTCCTGGGAGCAAGCTTGGACACAGGATCCCAGATGGCATTCTTACTCCAGAAAAACAAACCTATCGGACAGGCTACTTCGCTCAAATGGCCACCACAACCCAGTTATCCACAAGGAAAATCCTGAAATCTCTATGGTTCTACTAATTCCATATGCCAGACTGCATATGAGGAAACTTCAATGGTACTTAAGTCTTTGGTGCCAACATTCTCAGGACCTGAAAACTATCATACCTATGATACCTTGTCTAAGGAAAGAGTTCCTTTATTGGGCAGCAGCATGCAACCACAACAAGGGGCTTCCCTTTACACAACCCCATGCCACCCAGACCCTAACCACAGACACATCAGACTATGCCTGGGGTGCACATCTGGAGCCACTGGAGCCCAAATCAAATTCATCTGCACATCAACCAAAAGGAGATGCTAGCTGTTCAGCATGCTCTGACAGCTTTCAGATCCCTACTGTCTCCGGGGCCCCTACTAATCAAAACCGACACCACAGTGATGTGGTACATCAGCAAGCAGGGGGGAATCCACTCTTACCCACTCTGCAGGCTAGCCATGACCCTCTGGAACACGGCCTCAGCCATGCATATTCACCTGCAAGCTCAATTCCTGCCAGGCAAACAAAACTTTCTGGCAGACAACTTGAGCAGAAATCTCCTACACCCACACGAGTGGCAATTAAACTACAACACCTTCAGCCTTGTGACCCAGGAATGGGGTACCCCGAAGGTGGACTTATTTGCCTCCCCCTACAACCACCAGATCAGCAAATTCTACACCAGGGAACCTCACAGCAAGGCTTGGAAAGTGGATGCCCTATCCTTCCAGTGAGCAACCTCTCAATCTATGCTTTTCCCCCTCTACCTCTTCTTACTAGAGTATTACTCAAGGGAGGAAAGACCAAGGGCAATCCTGATTGCCCCAGACTGGCCATGCCAACACTAGTATCCACTACTGCGCAGTCTGTCACCTTTGCCTCCATGTCACCTCCCACAGATCTCAACTATCCTGACTCAGCAGGAGGGACAATTCTTGCATCTGCAATTGCAGACCCTGAACCTTGCAGCCTGGCTTATTCTTTGACTTCTCCTCCAAGTGGCCAGCCTAAGCAAGGGGGTACTGGATGTCATACGTGAAGCCAAACAACCCAGTACTAGAAAATCTTATGCTGGCAAGTGGAAAAGGTTTTGTTCCTGGATCCAGACTAAAGGAGTGGACCCAGCACACCCTCCTTACCTCTCATCCGGGATTACCTAGCAGACCTACTCCACAGGGGCCTATCCTTCTCTTCCATTAAGATCCATGCCTTTGCTAGCTCTGCTCATTACAGCACTGAGCCACCTCTCTTCTCGCACCCTCTCATCAAGCAGTTCCTGAGAGGGGCTAACAACGTAAGGCCACCAAGAGCAGCCCCTACCCTGCTTGGGACCTTAACTTTGCATTGGAAAAGCTTACACTACCCCCCCCCCTTTGAGCCTGCAGTGTCAGCAGAGTTAATGTTCCTCTCTTGGAAAACAGCCTTGCTTCTGGCCATCACTTCAGCCAGAAGAGTGTCGGAGCTACAAGCACTCATGACTGTGGAACCCTTTATTATTTTTCATGCTGACAGGGTCTCCCTCAGGACTAACCCAACTTTTATGCTTAAAGTGGTGTCCATTGTGGCTCTCAACCAATCTATCCATTTGCCCACCTTTTTCCCTAATCCTCAAAATAAGGGGGAAAGGGTCCTACACTCTTTAGATGTGCACAGACAGCTCAGATTCTACCTTGATAGAACTAAGCCCTTTAGGAAATCTGACCAGTTACTAGTCAGGTTTGCACCAGGGGCAGAGGGCAAGGCCATATCAAATCAAACCATCTCCAAATGGATAGCACATTGTACCCATTTCTGTTACAAACACCATGGGAAAACCACCCCCTCAGAGGGTCAGAACCCATTCTACCAGGACAACTTCAACCTCTATAGCCTTTCTCAGAAGAGTCCCTACCAGAGACATTCTGGAAGTTGCAACTTGGAGTTCTGTTCATACCTTCAAGCATTACCACCTGCCTATCTTTTCCAAATTCAGGGCGGGCTTTGCAACCGCAGTCCTGCAGTGCATACTAGCCAGCCCCAACTCTTCTTGACTGCCTCCACCCATTCTTCAGCTTTGGGAATCAACCCAAGTGTGATGACTGCAACAGTGAAACACGAAGAACATAGTACAGTTGTGTACACTTGCCATAAATGTAGTTGGAGTGTATTCACTGTTACAGTCCTGGTTTCCCACCCTCCAGCCCCCTTGTCTCTCTCTCGCTCTCTCTCTTCATCACTCCTTAAAGGGCTATTGGTATTTACATTTTACTGGTGGTGTTTTTCCACCATAACTTTGCTCCCTATTTGGGGGCTCCTGACATTTGGGTCAAGAAAAACTGATGTAATGCTGTTGGCTGCCTGTTTTATACCACTGAAGACCTGATGTCAGTCCTGAAGTGACAGCAACTGACAGAAATACTAAGCCTCTGGTATTTGTGCTGACTGAGGGCTACCCCTGGCAGGATAACCCAAGTGTGATGACTGCAACAGTGAATACACTCTAACATCTACATTTATGGTAAGTATACAAAACTGTACTTGCACTCTACTGTAGAGAAGGCAGGGAATCATTTGCAGAAAGACCACCTATATTAGTGTTATACTTTATCAGTGCTGGTGGCTAGAGAGAAGTCATTATTTTCCTGAAGTGGTGTGGCTTCAGTAATCTCTCGGACGACTTCTCTTAGACAGCAGGGCAGTAGACTGAAAAGAGACCGGGCTAGAACTGTGTATGGAGTAAGGGGTGACTTGGCATTTTTCCAGTGGTCAGGTCAGAGAGAGAGGTGTTACCTTCATAGCCCTTCTTCTAAAAGATTATCATCACAGGCTCCAAATAATTTTGGGTAAAGGCCATCGGACTTGGCCTTTGTTATAAGAGAGAATTTTCTTGAGGCATTTATCTGACATAAGGTAAACATTTCTAGTTGAAAATGGACTCTGCAGAGATGGTAGATACCAGTTGAGAACATGCAAAGATATTAAGTGTGCTGAAATGAGAAGAGGGGTACATTGCAAGTTTTTCCTGAGGTATCTGACAGGTCATATCCAACAATTGGAACGTCCACAGAGGTTCCTCACTAAAAGAATGTAGGGCATAAGTAAAATGTCCCATGCAGAGTGCCTCAAGGACCTATCCCTGTATTGTCTCCTACAGACTTTTGAGGGGAGATCTATGCCTGGCATGCAGGGCATTGTCAGACCCCATTCTGATGGGCCTCCTGCATAACCACAAAACAAACAGCACCAGAATTACCTGTTCTAATTACTTTTAAATATGATCTGCTGGAGAGACGGGTATGTGTCCTACAGACTACCCAGTCTATGGAACAGATCCATGTGAAGCAGAGTTCTTCCCTAACCAAATTCAAGTGCAACTTGGACAATTGGATGAGGAACCAGAAATTCATCCCTAGTTTGGCACCTATGTCTCTAACGGACACAGGCGACCTGTAAAGGGTTAATCTCCCAGGCTCCTGTCTAAACTTATCAAGGGTATCAGAACTTATCAGAGATTTGGGATGCATGGCTAAACTTAAAAAGGCCCTTGTGGTCATTAGCCTAGTAAACACCTATGAACCTATTTTTACTTCATTAAATACATGACTGTTTACCAACACTAATGTAGGGTAATGAGGAATTGACCACATTAATGGATTACTGAGTAGTGTTTGACTTCTCTGTAGGTAAGATACTTTTGTCTCATGTACATTCTTTTGTAGGTAAAGAATAATGATCATGATCTGCTGTGAGTCCATTCATCTTGTGTCTAGTCCAGGCTACTTTTCAAACTGTGATAGCTTTCTTCAGCTCTTGAACAAATGTGATGTAGGGGTACCTTTGACTTCGTTGTTTGGCAGGGTGCTGGTTTTCCTGCAATTGGAAGTGAATAGTGAAGTACTGCAGTGCAGTGGTGGCAGCCATATTGCTTGGTTACTAGAGAGTAGTCAGTATTGGACAGCTCTGCCATAAGTTTTAATTCTTGCTCCAATTTTAATCTGTTTATGATGGTCTTACTGTTTTTTTGAGATGTGTGTTTGATGTCCTAGAAGAATCTTGCAGGGCAGCAGTCACAGGTTCTGTACTTAGAAGGCATGCCTGGCTTAAGGAGCAGACCTTGCCAGACCATGTCAAATCAAAATTATTGGATGCACCTCTGAACAAGGACAATCTGTTTGGCACCAAAGCAGAAGAGGTTTTTAAAAAAGATTGAAGAAAAAGCTAAGTCTATGCAGACAGTCAGTTTTTTTGCAAGTGCAGCCTCCAAGATTCAGTAGGCATTACCCCTCACAACATTGGTCCTTTCCGGCCCCCTCAAGGCCACCTCAAACTAGACCTAGGGGAATCAGACCCCCCAGACTACAGTCTCAGGGTATGCAGAGATCTAAGCAAATGAGTACCTCCACTTCTAAAATGGGAAGTGCTAAGCCACCCCCTTATGGAAAGGATTCACAATGACTTCTCAACTCCTCTCCTCACCTTTGCCCAATTGCTCATGCCCCTAGGAGGAATACTTGCCCACCAAGTAAAAAAACTGGACCTCCATCACCAACTATCGATGGGTCCTCAGTATAGTATCCCAGGGGTACAAATTTTATTTCCACATGCTGCCAACCCCAAAAGGGTTCCCAGACCTTCCTCCAAACCAGTGGACAGAGGTACAAAACCAAGTTCAGTCCCTGCTCTTCACAAGGGCAATTCAGCGTGTTCCTGCAGAACAGATAGGCTTTATTCCAGACTTTTCCTGGTACCCAGAAAAGAGGGCACTTGGCACACAGTCTTAGATCTATCCAGTCTAACACCTTCCTGGTGGTACCAAAATTCAAAATGCTCACCCTACAGCAGCTTCTCCTTATGCTGTCCAAAGATGCCTGGTTAGCAACTCTAGATCTAAAGGAGGCCTATCTGCACATCCCAATCAGGGACTCCAGCAGGAAATATCTACGTTTCAGGGCAGGACCTATGTGTTATCAGTTCTCTGCACTTCCCTTTGGCTTATCCACTGCTCCCACAGTTTTCAAAAAAATGCTCGGCTCCAGCCATTGCCTATTGCAGATAGAGAAATATTCAAATTTGCCCCTTCTTGGATGATTGCCTGATTCATGCAGACAGGAGAAGCTGTTGCAGCACCTGACATTTGTAAAGGACCTTCTAACCTCCCTGGGGTACACTATCAATGAAAAGAAATCCAAACTTGTCCCCAGTCAAAAAATTGTATTCCTGGGAGCAAGCTTGGACACAGGATCCCAGATGGCATTCTTACTCCAGAAAAACAAACCTATCGGACAGGCTACTTCGCTCAAATGGCCACCACAACCCAGTTATCCACAAGGAAAATCCTGAAATCTCTATGGTTCTACTAATTCCATATGCCAGACTGCATATGAGGAAACTTCAATGGTACTTAAGTCTTTGGTGCCAACATTCTCAGGACCTGAAAACTATCATACCTATGATACCTTGTCTAAGGAAAGAGTTCCTTTATTGGGCAGCAGCATGCAACCACAACAAGGGGCTTCCCTTTACACAACCCCATGCCACCCAGACCCTAACCACAGACACATCAGACTATGCCTGGGGTGCACATCTGGAGCCACTGGAGCCCAAATCAAATTCATCTGCACATCAACCAAAGGAGATGCTAGCTGTTCAGCATGCTCTGACAGCTTTCAGATCCCTACTGTCTCCGGGGCCCCTACTAATCAAAACCGACACCACAGTGATGTGGTACATCAGCAAGCAGGGGGGAATCCACTCTTACCCACTCTGCAGGCTAGCCATGACCCTCTGGAACACGGCCTCAGCCATGCATATTCACCTGCAAGCTCAATTCCTGCCAGGCAAACAAAACTTTCTGGCAGACAACTTGAGCAGAAATCTCCTACACCCACACGAGTGGCAATTAAACTACAACACCTTCAGCCTTGTGACCCAGGAATGGGGTACCCGAAGGTGGACTTATTTGCCTCCCCCTACAACCACCAGATCAGCAAATTCTACACCAGGGAACCTCACAGCAAGGCTTGGAAAGTGGATGCCCTATCCTTCCAGTGAGCAACCTCTCAATCTATGCTTTTCCCCTCTACCTCTTCTTACTAGAGTATTACTCAAGGGAGGAAAGACCAAGGGCAATCCTGATTGCCCCAGACTGGCCATGCCAACACTAGTATCCACTACTGCAGTCTGTCACCTTTGCCTCCATGTCACCTCCCACAGATCTCAACTATCCTGACTCAGCAGGAGGGACAATTCTTGCATCTGCAATTGCAGACCCTGAACCTTGCAGCCTGGCTTATTCTTTGACTTCTCCTCCAAGTGGCCAGCCTAAGCAAGGGGGTACTGGATGTCATACGTGAAGCCAAACAACCCAGTACTAGAAAATCTTATGCTGGCAAGTGGAAAAGGTTTTGTTCCTGGATCCAGACTAAAGGAGTGGACCCAGCACACCCTCCTTACCTCTCATCTGGGATTACCTAGCAGACCTACTCCACAGGGGCCTATCCTTCTCTTCCATTAAGATCCATGCCTTTGCTAGCTCTGCTCATTACAGCACTGAGCCACCTCTCTTCTCGCACCCTCTCATCAAGCAGTTCCTGAGAGGGGCTAACAACGTAAGGCCACCAAGAGCAGCCCCTACCCTGCTTGGGACCTTAACTTTGCATTGGAAAAGCTTACACTACCCCCCCCCCTTTGAGCCTGCAGTGTCAGCAGAGTTAATGTTCCTCTCTTGGAAAACAGCCTTGCTTCTGGCCATCACTTCAGCCAGAAGAGTGTCGGAGCTACAAGCACTCATGACTGTGGAACCCTTTATTATTTTTCATGCTGACAGGGTCTCCCTCAGGACTAACCCAACTTTTATGCTTAAAGTGGTGTCCATTGTGGCTCTCAACCAATCTATCCATTTGCCCACCTTTTTCCCTAATCCTCAAAATAAGGGGGAAAGGGTCCTACACTCTTTAGATGTGCACAGACAGCTCAGATTCTACCTTGATAGAACTAAGCCCTTTAGGAAATCTGACCAATTACTAGTCAGGTTTGCACCAGGGGCAGAGGGCAAGGCCATATCAAATCAAACCATCTCCAAATGGATAGCACATTGTACCCATTTCTGTTACAAACACCATGGGAAAACCACCCCCTCAGAGGGTCAGAACCCATTCTACCAGGACAACTTCAACCTCTATAGCCTTTCTCAGAAGAGTCCCTACCAGAGACATTCTGGAAGTTGCAACTTGGAGTTCTGTTCATACCTTCAAGCATTACCACCTGCCTATCTTTTCCAAATTCAGGGCGGGCTTTGCAACCGCAGTCCTGCAGTGCATACTAGCCAGCCCCAACTCTTCTTGACTGCCTCCACCCATTCTTCAGCTTTGGGAATCAACCCAAGTGTGATGACTGCAACAGTGAAACACGAAGAACATAGTACAGTTGTGTACACTTGCCATAAATGTAGTTGGAGTGTATTCACTGTTACAGTCCTGGTTTCCCACCCTCCAGCCCCCTTGTCTCTCTCTCGCTCTCTCTCTTCATCACTCCTTAAAGGGCTATTGGTATTTACATTTTACTGGTGGTGTTTTTCCACCATAACTTTGCTCCCTATTTGGGGGCTCCTGACATTTGGGTCAAGAAAAACTGATGTAATGCTGTTGGCTGCCTGTTTTTATACCACTGAAGACCTGATGTCAGTCCTGAAGTGACAGCAACTGACAGAAATACTAAGCCTCTGGTATTTGTGCTGACTGAGGGCTACCCCTGGCAGGATAACCCAAGTGTGATGACTGCAACAGTGAATACACTCTAACATCTACATTTATGGTAAGTATACAAAACTGTACTTGCACTCTACTGTAGAGAAGGCAGGGAATCATTTGCAGAAAGACCACCTATATTAGTGTTATACTTTATCAGTGCTGGTGGCTAGAGAGAAGTCATTATTTTCCTGAAGTGGTGTGGCTTCAGTAATCTCTCGGACGACTTCTCTTAGACAGCAGGGCAGTAGACTGAAAAGAGACCGGGCTAGAACTGTGTATGGAGTAAGGGGTGACTTGGCATTTTTCCAGTGGTCAGGTCAGAGAGAGAGGTGTTACCTTCATAGCCCTTCTTCTAAAAGATTATCATCACAGGCTCCAAATAATTTTGGGTAAAGGCCATCGGACTTGGCCTTTGTTATAAGAGAGAATTTTCTTGAGGCATTTATCTGACATAAGGTAAACATTTCTAGTTGAAAATGGACTCTGAAGAGATGGTAGATACCAGTTGAGAACTTGCAAAGATATTAAGTGTGCTGAAATGAGAAGAGGGGTACATTGCAAGTTTTTCCTGAGGTATCTGACAGGTCATATCCAACAATTGGAACGTCCACAGAGGTTCCTCACTAAAAGAATGTAGGGCATAAGTAAAATGTCCTATGCAGAGTGCCTCAAGGCCCTATCCCTGTATTGTCTCCTACAGACTTTTGAGGGGAGATCTATGCCTGGCATGCAGGGCATTGTCAGACCCCACTCTGATGGGCCTCCTGCATAACCACAAAACAAACAGCACCAGAATTACCTGTTCTAATTACTTTTAAATATGATCTGCTGGAGAGACGGGTATGTGTCCTACAGACTACCCAGTCTATGGAACAGATCCATGTGAAGCAGAGTTCTTCCCTAACCAAATTCAAGTGCAACTTGGACAATTGGATGAGGAACCAGAAATTCATCCCTAGTTTGGCACCTATGTCTCTAACGGACACAGGCGACCTGTAAAGGGTTAATCTCCCAGGCTCCTGTCTAAACTTATCAAGGGTATCAGAACTTATCAGAGATTTGGGATGCATGGCTAAACTTAAAAAGGCCCTTGTGGTCATTAGCCTAGTAAACACCTATGAACCTATTTTTACTTCATTAAATACATGACTGTTTACCAACACTAATGTAGGGTAATGAGGAATTGACCACATTAATGGATTACTGAGTAGTGTTTGACTTCTCTGTAGGTAAGATACTTTTGTCTCATGTACATTCTTTTGTAGGTAAAGAATAATGATCATGATCTGCTGTGAGTCCATTCATCTTGTGTCTAGTCCAGGCTACTTTTCAAACTGTGATAGCTTTCTTCAGCTCTTGAACAAATGTGATGTAGGGGTACCTTTGACTTCGTTGTTTGGCAGGGTGCTGGTTTTCCTGCAATTGGAAGTGAATGGTGAAGTACTGCAGTGCAGTGGTGGCAGCCATATTGCTTGGTTACTAGAGAGTAGTCAGTATTGGACAGCTCTGCCATAAGTTTTAATTCTTGCTCCAATTTTAATCTGTTTATGATGGTCTTACTGTTTTTTTGAGATGAAAAAGTTGACCCAAGTAAGAAGTGGTCACTGAAGTGGGCACAGTTTACAGAAGGTCTAAAGACTTGATACCTTTTCTTGCTATTCTTCTCCTTGTCCTTTTCTCAGCTGCAATTCCACTTTTTCCTTTCACTGTACTATCTGCCACTTCTCTGGCAACGTCTGTCTTACAGGGCATTGTGCTTTACAATGCACTTATTTCAGTAAACGACTGAAAACAAGTCTGTTCTTGTTTGTATTTTTGAGATCATCATACAGTTGTGTGTCTTGACTGTTTTCTATCACCAATACCTCAAGTACTACTTTCTTTAACCCTTTGTTATGCCCTTTGTCTTATGTTCTTTCTCGCGGTTCCTGTTCAGTCATCCATCCCTTCTTTCTTCCAAAAGAGTAATTCATACTCCCAGGGGGAGGGGGTGGACATGTTAGCCAAACAAGTGAGCATTCATTGCTTTGGCAGATTTTGCTGATTATGTAGGTTATTTGAAATCTGAAGATGTGTCCTGTTTGCTGTATGACATATATTGTTGTGGAACTCAATGTGAATTACTGACTAGTCGGAGGAATGCATTTGGTATTTTCTTGGTTCATAGTATAACTTAATAGTGTATTTTTTAATTAAATAAAAACTATGCCATAAAATTAAAGTAGGATAAACTTTTGTTATATCCTTGTTTTCTGTGCACTACTGATCCATCAGCTTCTCTCCAGGGGTCTCTTGTGTCTTAATTTCATCTACCTGAAAAAGGCCATAATGGAGATTCTCATATTATAAAGGCATTTTACGTGACAGCCTTTGATATCTTGCACAAGATTTTTTCCTTCTGTTTTGCTAAGTGATTGTGCTTTGTTGTGTCAATGGCATTTTAGGTGACCATTTTATTTATTGACATTTGACTACTGCGAAAGTCTGACTGGGTAGGAGCCCATTTTCAGTGGAGACCTGGGAAGAAAATCTCCAAAGCACTTTAAGAACAGTAATTTTATAGTCTTTAAAAATAATACAAAAACAACTATATTTTAAATAATTAAATTAGACATAATATGAAAACATTACTTAAGAACAGATACCTTATATGGCAATGATTTAATACAGAAATATTAGCCAGTTTATAGAGAAATTAAAGGTAAGTTACTGTAATGGAAAGATAATTTGCACTACAAAGTGAGAGAAAAGCAGACTTATGGCATATTTAGAGAGAACTGATAGACGTAAGGAAGTGAGTGAAGAAGGGGGAGAGTAAGGAGGTTTGCGGAATGAATATGTATTTGTTCACATTTAGGGATATAGTTTTTCTTGATGTTTAGCAAGAACAGATGCCATTTTTGGCTAGGAAGTGTTTTAGAATGATTTTGAAGGATGGGAGGGTATTGACCTGATGGATATAGATAAGATGTTCTAGGCCTTAGCAACATAGCACAACTATAGACAGTGCGCAGGAGGCTTGGTAGGTTTTGTGGGCACACAAGTTTTTGATCACTGGACTGGGAACATAGTTGTGTAGAATGTTATTTAGTGCTGGACAAACAGATTGATTCTGGATATTTTTTTAGGTGGTAAGAAACTGTGTATATGTTAGTTGATGGAGTAGTTCTAACTAATTTAGGCTTTTTAGTGCTGTACAGCAGTGGGGTCTGAAGGGGTTTATTTGCTACAAATTTAGCAGCTTTGTTATAGCATTGTTCAAGTTTTAATTTTTGTGATTCCTGAAGGTTAGTAAGGATGGGAGCACCATAAAGAAATGAGAATGCTGGCGGAGGGGACTTGGGATAGAGCCTTGAGTGCACCATTGGTGAAAATATGGGGGGAGGGTGGAATACCATTCTACTGACAGATACCAAGTGGATAGGTAGCTGAGAAGGACCTAATGAGGACCTTTGAAGTAGAAGTTAGATGTAACAAACTGAGTTGAAGGCATTATTTAGACAAGTCTAGATCTAAAGAGGAGAATTGTTTGCTGTTATCTCTGGCTTGACTCTGTGTGTGTGTGTGTGTGTGTGTGTGTGTGTGTGTGTGTGTGTGTGTGTGTGTGTGTGTACACACTGAATATAAAAAGTTAAACACCTCTGTTAAATACCAGGTTTTTGTGATATAAAAAAATGAGACCACAGTAAATAATTTCAAAAAACTTTTCCCACCTTGAATTGTACTGTGACTTATAACATGTACAATTCAATTAAAAAAACATCTGTTAGGGGGAAAAAATATATAAAAAATAAAAGTATAATATGCTGGTTGAATGTGTGCACACCCTTAAACTAATAGTTTGCTGTGTATGCGCAGCATTAAACTAATACTTTGTTGAAGCACATTTTGATTTAATTACAGCATTCAGTACTCTTGGGTAGGATCAGCATGGCACATCTTGACTTGGCAATATTTGCCCACTGTTCTTTGCAAAAGCATTCCGAATCTGTCAGATTGCAAGGGCATCTCTTCCGCACAGCCATCTTCGGGTCACCCCACAGATTTTTTTATTGGATTTAGGTCTGGGCTCTGGATGAACCATTCCAAAACTTTTTCTCTTCTTGTGAAACCATTATTTTGTTGATTTGGATGTATGCTTAGGGTCATTATGTTGAAAGGTGAAAATTCCTCTTCATCTTCAGCTTTCTGGCAGACGCCTGAAGGTTTTGGGCCAAAAGTGACTGCTATTTGGAACTGTTCATAATTCCCTGCACCTTGACTAAAGCCCCAGTTCCAGCTGAAGAAAAGCAACCCCAAAGCATGATACTGCCACCTCCATGTTTCACTGTGGGGATGGTGTTCTTTTGGTGATGCAAAGTGTTTTTGCGCCAAATGTACCTTTTGGAATTGTGGCCAAAATGTTCAACCTTGGTCTCATCAGACCATAACACATTCTCCCACATACTTCTGGGAGACTTCATGTATTGTTTTGCAAATTTTAGCCAGACCTGGATGTTTTTCTGTGTAAGAAAAAACTTCAGTCTTGCAACCCTACCCCATAGTCCAGATAAATGGAGAATAGAGGAACTTCAGTCTTGCAACCCTACCCCATAGTCCAGATAAATGGAGAATAGAGGAGATTGTTGTCACATGTGATACACAACCAGTACTTGCCAGAAATTCCTGCAGCTCCTTCAGTGTTGCTGTAGGTCTCTTGGCAGCCTCCCTGACCAGTTTTCATCTAGTCTTTTCATCAATTTTGTTGGGATATATGGTTCTTTGCAACGTCACTGTTGTCCCATATTTTCTCCACTTTTTGATGACTGTCTTCACGGTGGTCCATGGTATATCCAGTGTTGTGGAAATTTTTTTGTACCCTTCTCCTGACTGATACAGTTCAACAATGAGATCCCTTTGATGCTTTGTAAGCTCTCTGTGAACCATGGCTTTTGTTGTAGCCGGCAACTGAGTAAATGTCAGGAAAATCCTACTAGGACAGCTGAACTTTGTTTGGGATTATTCAGAGTCTCTTTAATTGATAGCATGTGTGTACCCAAGAAGACTGAATGCTGTAATTAAATCAAAAGGTGCTTCAACAAAGTATTAGTTTAAGGGTGTGCACACAGAACAAAGTATTAGTTTAAGGATGTGCACACTTATTCAACCAGCGTATTGTTCATTTTTTACTTTTTATATTTTTTCACCTAACAGATTTGTTTGTTTTTCAATTGAATTGTATAGGTTATAGGTCACATTTAAGGTGGGAAAAGTTCTGAAATGATTTATTGTGGTCTCATTTTTTTACATCACAAAAACCTGGCATTTTAACAGGGGTGCGTAAACTTTTTATATCCTGTGTGTGAAAAAAAGTGTGTGACCTTCATGATGTGTGGTGGGTGGGGAATAAAGGATCTGAAGGATTCCAGGGAGCTAACCAGCATCTAGGTCCTGTTGTATAGGAAACCCAAAATATTTGTGTAAAAAAAGAAAAAAAAAAAAAAAAAGAGAGAGAGAGAAAAATGATAACAATGGAGTAAGGTTAAGTATGTTGAAGGGTGACATCTTTCTCTAAGTTTATAGCTAATTTGGTGGATATCTTGAAAAAGGATGCAGGGACTGTACATTTTGAGCATAACTATTGCATTTAAATGTAAACCTCCTGAACTTGCTTAGTTTGGACAAGATTTAAGAATGCAGAAAATGTAACCTTTCTATGGAATTCTAACTTGATGGTATGCATTGGCTTTGTTTGTAGTAATGCATGCTTCTAGTGTAAATGCTTGTGTAAAATTGCAGATACGAGTAAGATGATACCTTGAAAATACTGTGGTATTACTGGCACTTTGGTACACTTTGTGTCATATTGCATCCTCTGGAGTTGGGTAACAGGAACAGTAATGTAAACTGTATATTAATGTGAAAAGATGGCATGCCACAAGAAATTTATCTTCTGGTAAGATCTAGAGCTGCTTTCCTTAAAAGTCATCAAAGCAGCGTAAATTATTAATCAGATCTTTTTAAAATGTTAAGTAAGACGCAACTGAGTTATACGAACTAGAAGCCACAGGTAATGCCTGTACCAAACTGTTGAAATTTCCTCTGTTTGCGGTAGAGAGTAATTCGTATTGCAGCTGGATCCAGAGTATTTTCTCATATCCAGTTGTTACCTTGCTCCTTTTTATTTTAACCTTCATGTGCGCAGTGTGGTTAAAGCAGAATAGGCCCTGATTAAGACACTTGATTACTTCCCTTGGTTGACAGAGCAGTTGTCAGTTTGTTGTAAATGCTGTTTGAGGTGTGATCATACGGGTCTGCTTCACATAATCGAACATCCAAATGTTCGACTTACATATGGCCGAGACCATATGATTGAACATTTGAATGTTCGAAAATGTGAAAAAAAAAAAAGCAAAAAAAAACCTAAACAGTGCTAGCAGGGGGGCAAGCCCCCCCTAAACCCCCCATGTGGGGGGCTGTGCCCCCATACCCCAACTATTTAAATATACCAACTCCAAACACACTATATTGCGGTAAAGGGAAATCTTCAGTTCTGTGCTCCATGGAGATCCCCATTCAGACCGTTCAAACTTTTAAAAGTTCAATCATATTGTCTTAGCCATATGAAAGTCGAGCTTTTAAAAGTTCGACCATCTGAAGGGGGGACCCTATCATACATATCTTCACTACTTCTGTTGTTTTTCTTGTCTTTTTTTAGCTTTTTGGTACAATATATATTTGATATTTATTCGCAGCAATGTGTCAGTCAGTTTGGACTAGGGTTTTTTTTTTATTTCATTTTACTGTGCAAGCAAGGCAGATCCAATGTAATTCTAGCAAAGTAGCAGGAAATGAAACATTTGTTATACAGATGTGCAGGTTTCCTGTTGCTTATTGAGTGCCGGCATTGGGATGCAAAGTATTTTCAACTGCTGGAATGTTGATGAAGTATCTGGTAGAATGAGAGGGAGAGCAGACCAGCTAAAATGGGTACAGATAAAATGACCTATGCTGTTTGTCAGTAGAGATGTAATTAATGTTTTAGTGCCCAGCAGGGAGCCCGTAAACTTAACAAGAGGCATCTTTAAGACCGAAAATCATTGCAAGGCAAGCTATGCATAAGTAACCTATAGGTGCATCGGTTAAAGATGAGGTCGCTCTTTAATCTCAGATTGTGGCTTCAGGTAATTGACAGGGAAAGTATTGGTTTGTGATTTTGGCGAGGGATAAATTTTCCTCGCCGTTCTGATTTATTTTCTTTCTTTTGGTAACTAGGAAAATTGTTTTGGAGATCCTTTACACCCGACAGTTAAACAAATGCAATGAATTAAGCAGACATCAGAATATAGACATCGTAACAAATGTAAGAACATAGCAAACAAGAGAATATAATCATCACTAATAGACATACGAGTGTTTGTTAAAGGTGTGAAGAAGTCGGTCTGAAGTAACTATTAAAATACTGTAATTTTGTTTGGTACATTTGTGTGATATGTTAACATGGGTAGTAAGGAAGTGATCCTATTTAGCTTCTACAAATTCTAATGTGGAAAGAGATGTAAGAATTCGCATAGGTGATTCATTAGTTAGATTTTGAATGTTTTTAGTATGCTTAGGCATAAGTCAAACAAAATGCACCTAGTATGTGGCTTAGAATTATAAATGGTTGCATATGCATCCACATAAGCAGAAGTTGTTTAATCTTCAGTGACAGGCGAAGTCCAGTACCTTTTTAAGAAGGCATTTTTTCTATTTGCAATGAGCTTGCAGTATACAATTCATAGGACTTGAGTGAGAGGTATTAAATTGCTGACATGCATAAACTGGATTTTCTGTCCATATTATGTTTTTCTATTTCTTATTACTTGATTTGAGTCTCTCAAATACACAGCTTGGCAGCTTCTTATAGCAGTTCCTGCACTTTTCCCCTTAAACAGGCCCTGGTTTTCTTAGACCAGTAAGAGTTTATGTACCCTCTAATACTTTCTCACTGCACAAGGACAGAGCTTAATGTGATAGAAAACTAAGCAACTGTCCTATTCAAGTGTCCTTAGTGTTTCAGTTCACAGTTTTGAAATGTGGAATTCTCTGGGCGAACAGATCTCTTTCATAAATGATGTCATACTGTGTTTGTTCTATCGTCAATCTTTGGACCTCTTCAAGAGGAACCTTGACGATCGGATGGGAGAAAGGAAATTCACCCCAGGGATCACTTCAGTCGCCCTGCTAGACAGGGGTCCAGGAAAGTAAATAATGTGGGAAGAAATAGCCAGGGAATTGTTATGGCTAGGCTTGTATAGGCCCTAGGGCTGATAGCCTAGTACCAACCTATGAACCTATGAGTGGTGGTAGAGGTATGGAAAATGGGGTGGAGTGTGGTGCATTTTCAGGTAATGAGTGGAGTTTTAGCTTGGAAAAAGTTTCTCCGCCAAAGCTGCAGCAGTTTACTAAAACAGATGGACCAAGGACCTTATAGATATGTTTTTTTTTTGTTTTCTTGTGGTAAGGAAAGTTGTATACTTTTTAATAAGCCGATTGTCAGCCTTTTGGCAAAATTTGAGCAGAAAGACTAGAACTCATTCTCAATACCCCTTGGCCAAGAAGTGTGCAAAACCCTATTCCAGTACAAGGCCAGAAGTTGCATTCATTTGAACTACTGAACAGCAGGGCTTGGATGTTCTCTTCTGATGTTCTTCATGTTTCACTGTTGCAGTAATTACATTTGGGTAATCTGCTGGCAGGTTGCCCTCAGTTGGCCTGATTAACAAAGTCTTGGGTCCTGCGTCTGTTGCTGTCCCTTCTTCCATGACGTCAGGTCGTCAGGGGTATAAAACATGCAGTAGACGCCATTACATCAGTCTTTTTTGCCACACGGTGCCCAAAACAGAAGCAGTTCGCAAGTGCCGGTCGGCAGACTCCTGAAATTTTCATTTTAGAGTTTCAGAACTGAAGTCTTCTACTAAAAGCTAAGTACCCCATTGGGGAAACTTTTTTTCTTGCTCCTTACCGATGTCAGTAAAAGTTAATAATTGTATTACTTGTGGGAAGTAAATACCTCATAAGGATTTTCATTTGTACTGCATTCCTTGCCTAGACCCTGACCACATCGTGCCTTGCTGTCGGTTTTGTGCTAAATTTAATCAACACACTATTAAATGTCTGTATATTTTTGCTTCTAAATATTTTGGTTCAAGGTTTAACTATCCAGAAATGTCATCTGTTAGTAATCCGACTACCAGAATACAAAGAAAAAGACAGAGACAGACCATCGAGGTCCAAAACTGATGGCAAAACTTCTAAGCCAGTCCCCAGTTCGCCGGTACTCAGTGAGGCGCCTTCGCAGCCCCTGATACCTGCTACTTTTGATGCGCAGGCCTCTACTTGAGACTCATTCGGAGTCTGGTATGCCGTGAGATATACTTTAAGTATTGAACCCATGGATGTCTCTACCTTAGATCGGTCCAGAGCCGCTGAGCAGGCACCGGCTTCTGAGGGTGTTTTCAGGCCTAAAGATTTGTATATTAAACTAACGCCATCTTCAAAACTAAGGCCAAAAACTACTTCTATGTGTAAAAAACAGAAGCTTGGGCCATGTGTCCAGGCCCCAATGCCTAAAAAAAATGATCAAAATGGCTGAGGATTTAATTACCTTGATCAGGGGTACCCATCCTCCTCCTGCTAAGAGGCCTAGGCAAGGCATTGACTATGAATCTTCAGATCGGGTTTCTATTTCTTCTGATCAGGAATTATCTATTCCCACTTATGAGGACTCTGATGCAGAAGATTCCATCCCTTCTGCCTCTCCTCCTGAGGATTTTTCTTTTGGAGAAACTCTGTATACCTTAAGGGAACATGTTCACGGTGAGAATCAGGATTTCTCAGAATCTAAAAAGAGACTTGGGGATTTTCTTCTTCTTCCTCAGCATAGGCCTTTGACTGATGTTTTCTCAGAATCCAGTATGACTCCTGATTCCCTGCCTATGGCTCCTAGTAAGCCAGACAGATACTACAGGGTTCCTGACTCCCACAAATTCCTTTTTAAAAACCCTACTGCTGACCCTGAAACCATTTCTCAGGGTCCCAAGGGCATTAAGGCCTCTACTGCTAAAACCCTACCCCTTCTGATAGAGACTCCAGTGCGCTGGATAGATGGGGTAAGAAGGTTTACACGTCTGCAACCTTAGCAGTCAGGGCCTTAAACTGTCAATTTCATATGCTTAAATATCAACAGCATGTCATGGGTTTACTTAAACAGAAGATTATGTTGATTTCTGACTGTGTCGAAAATAGAGTTGCAGGATTTATTGCATTCAGCTGAACAAGTTGGAAAACATACTTTGCAATGTGGTTTTGATTCCTTGGAGGCCTCATGCAGGGCTGCTGTAACTGGATCTGTGATAAGAAGGCATGCTTGGCTCAAAGAGCAAAGTCAGCCTGACCATGTTAAAGCAAAATTGTTGGATGCTCCTTTACAACAGGACAGACTATTTGGTAATAAGGCTGAAGAAGTTTTGAAAAAGATGGAAGATAAAGCTAAATCTATGCAAACTGTGAAAGATTTCCTACGAGTGCAGCCACCCAGGTTTAGTAGGCACTGGCCTACTAAGAACTGGTCCTTTCCAGTACCCACCAGAGCTGTTCAGGTCAAACCCAGACATTCCAAAGGCTCCAGGTTTCAGTCGCAAGGAACTTTTAGAACAAAGCAATGGGGTGCCTCCACCTCCAAATCTGGAAGCAACAAGGCACCTTCCTATGGTAAACAGTCTCAATGACTTTCCACTGCAATCTCCAAGCACTTATCTGTTGGCTGCCCCTTTGGGGGGAAAACTGGCACTTCATGCATGAAACTGGCAAAAGCTTACCCAGGACAAATGGGTTTTAAATATAGTATCCCAGGGATACAGATTTAATTTCCACACATTGCCAGGCCCAAACAGATGGCCAGATCTGCCTCCAAATCAGTGGGCAGAGGCCCAGAAACAAGTTATGTCCCTCATGGATATGGGGGTTATTCAACCAGTACCAGAAGAGGAAAAGGGACAAGGTTTTTATTCAAGGCTTTTCCTGGTACCCAGAAAAGACAAATCATGGCGTCCATTTCTGGACTTTTCCATTCTAAATACATTTCTGGACATTCCAAAATCCAAGATGCTGACTCTTCAACAGTTACTACCTATGCTAGGCAAGGATGCCTGGCTGGTAACTCTAGACTTAAGAGGCATACCTGCCTATCCCAATCAGGGAATCTTGCAGAAGATGCCTCCGCTTCAAAGCAGGCTATTTGCATTACCAGTTCTCTGCACTGCCCTTTGGCTTATCTACTGCACACAGGGTCTTCACAAAGTGCCTGGCACCAGTAATTGCATTTTGTAGGCAAAGAAATATTCAAATTTATCCATACCTGGACGACTGTCTAATTCAGGCAGAAAGCAAGGACACTCTTCTAAAACATCTGGCATTTGTAAAAAGGCTTCTAACTTGCGTAGGGTACACCATAAATTAAAAGAAATCACAACTGGTAACCTCTCAAATAATTACATTCCTGGGTGCAAGCTTGAATACAACTGCCCAGATGACTTACCTTACACCAGAAAAACAAATTCAATTGATGACTTACTTCAAACAGGCGCCCACAAAAACCCAGCTATCTGCAAGACAAATTATGCATGCCTTGGGGTTCATGGCCTCCTGCATTCTTCAAATTCCATATGCAAGACGGCATATGAAGAAACTTCAATGGTACCTAAAAAGCTTATGGAGTCAACACTGCCACAGCCTGGAAACAATGATTCCTATCATTCCTTGCCTACAACTAGAGTTCCTATGGTGGGAAGAGGACTGCCACCAAAACAAGGGACTGTCATTCATTCCACCCCCTATCGCCCAAACCCTGACTACAGATGCATCAGACTATGCTTAGGGGGCATATCTGGCAGGGAGATGCATTCAGGGCCAATGGAGCCCAAATCAAATGCACCTACTTATCAATCAGAAAGAGATGCTAGCTGTACAGAATGCTCTGACAGCCTTCAAGGACTATTTTTCATCCAGGACAACTGCTGATAAAGACAGACAACACCACAGTCATGTGGTACATAAACAAGCAGGGGGGTACACATTCCTTCCCCCTTTGCAGATTAGCCATGGCATTGTGGAACACAGCCTTGACTTACCAAATACATCTACAAGCTCAATTTCTGCCAGGAAAGCAAAATACTCTGGCAGACAAACTAAGCAGAAATCTTATGGGCCCACACGAATGGAAACTG